>NW_020230095.1:0-30746 GCF_003227715.2 Harpegnathos saltator
AATTTCCAAAAACGGTTTGAAAGCTTTGAAATTCGTATTTTCGAAAAGATAACCTATCGAAATTGTAAAGCAAGGATATTTTTCAAAATGGCGGCGTGATAAAAAGGAGACATGGAAAGTTGCTAAAAAAAGGTTCGAGCGTGCGACGGCGCATGGAGCAGAGTTAAGTGTCGCAGCTCAATGGCGACGAAAAAGTACCTAAAAGTATCAGAATGTTTCTTTAATAATAAACTTCGGTTATAGAGCTGTGATGCGATACTATTCACTGAATTATCAAATTTAACAAGAAAACCGCATTTTTAGCAAATTTGGAACAACTCAGTGAAAAATGATCAACATTGAGCTCGGTAAAGTAGCATTTTAAAAATAACACTCCTATACTCTTCATGTGCATTGAGTCCCATTTACGCTGCGATACCCTGATGGCACACCATGCACCATCGCAAAGCACGGACTTTGATTATCAATTTTGCATCTCTCATTTTATCATCCACCATTTTGAAAAAAATGGCCGAGCATAATGCCATTCAGATATTCTTAAAGAGGACGTTTCAAGGCTTCATTTTGCATTTCTGCGCATATTTGTTATCTTCATTAATTACCAAGTTATGATCATTTGAAATGGTTGTAATTTTTTCCTAAAATTTTTTAGTGTACCGGGTTTATGTTATTGAGTGTTAGACACAAGCGTGCGAATGCTTAAGTTTTTATAAAATGTTTAATTTAACAAAGTCCAAACGAAGGCGAAATCGTCCGATAATCAATAGAGTAATAGTTTAGTTGCATTTTACGATAAGAGGAAAAATGTGTATTTTTAGTTACAGTGATTGATTTTTATATATACAAGTAGAATACAGTGTAGTTTAAGTCGCCCGTTGTTATCCGAACTTATAACGGCAACCTGAAACACAGAAAGATAGGCATTAGTACAAATAAAAGTAATACTTTTAAGTTATACTTACCTAGAGGCGTCCTGAGATATCCCATCGGCTGACCTGAGCAAAGAAAAGCATTATTACAAATTAATTTTATGTAAGTTATACCTTACCGAGAGGAGTCCTGTGATATCCCACGGTGACCTGAAAATAAGAATAGAATTAGTTAGGTTTATAAGTTTAATATACATATATAACGGTAACGCCCCGCGGGTTCGTGCGATCGGTGGCCCCAACCGTCGCGCCGCGGCTCGCCGCTTCCGCACGCCTCGCCGCCGCCCGTCGGTGCGTTACTCGGGCTGAAGGAGGGAGGTGCAAGTTGGCTTCTCGCAAGGAAATGTGTATCCGGCGTTTTTGCTGTGTTAGCAAGTTGGTGCGCCCCGCGAGGCGCCCCTTTATTCACAAAAAAGATATTTGGTTCTATATATATATAAATGTTGTAGGCGGGCCGCTGGCTCGGTGTCGGCGTCGGCGATGCCCGTTCCTCGTGCCGTGACTCCCCGCTTAGCCGCAAGGAAATGGCTCCCCTATCCGCGGGGGTCAGAGGGATGTTCCGCGGCCTCTTGGCAGTCCGACGTCCCTCGGCCACGAGTCTGTTGAGGTCGCTTTACGCCAGCTGTTCTTTCGGATAAGCGAGAGTGGTTTATTCCCGGCACTGTATCACGGACATAAAGCGGGACAAACACCGATAATTTCCGCGAACCGATGCTTAGAAATATTCTTGTGTCGGTGGCTAAACTGCTGCCGACACAGACGACAACTCTTATATTCGCGCACAGGACTTAGAGACTATTCTACGTCGGTGGCTATTTGCTGCCGACGCTAGACGACAGCACTTATATTCCGAAGACGGTGCTAAAACTGCTGCCGTTCGTTCGCGAAACAAGATACTTAGTCTATGTCGGCGCGGCGGCTAACTGCTGCCTAACGTCGACGGACGAACACTTTAGAATTCGAGAACAGTACTAGAATATTCTATGCCGGTGGCTAACTGCCTGCCGACACAGACGGACGAATACGTAAATTCTCGAACAGAGACTTAGAAATATTCTGTTGCGGTGGCTACTGCTGCGACACAGATCGACGAATACGGTAAATTCGCGACGGATACTTAGAAATATTTCTGTGTCTGGTGGCTAACTGCTGCCGACACAGACGGACGAATACGGTAAAGTCGCGACACAGAGACTTAGAAATTATTCTGTGCGGGTGGCTAATTGCTGCCGACACAGACGGACGAATACGGTAAAAATCGCGAACAGTGACTTAGAATTATTCCGTGTCCGGTGGCTAATGCTGCCGACAAGACGGATGAATACGTAAATCCGCGAAGCCGGTCGATTGACGGAGGCTTGGCTGCGGGTCTTGTAAAAGTTCCCGTTGTCGGTACGTGTGAAGCTTTACTCACCGCGGACGCCTTTGCCTTCTCGTCGACTCTTTCACGATTCTCGCTGACTCTCCTTGGTAGCCTTTAGTCTGACTGACTGACTGTCTCTCACGGTCTGCCTCGATCCTCGTCGAAGAGCACGGGTTTTATAACCCTAAATTCCTCTCGACGATCGGTGGCCGATAATCGGGGGATTAGTTCCCCCGATTTCCCGGAAAGTCGCGCATGCGATTTCCGCGAATTACCCCTTTCTGGGGGGGACCGATCTTCCCCGACCGTTTCGGAGAATTCGGCCTTTCCCGGCGGTCTGGCGGGTTGCCGCAGCATAGGTGTTGCCGGGTGCTTAGCGAGGATTTCTCGCGATCGTGTGACGATCGGTGGTCGCCGTCACACGATGGGTAACGGGGGTAAAAACTCCTCGTTACACATATATATATATTAATATTGTTGATTTTGTTATAACAGATATTTTATAAATAACCAAGCGTGGAAAGCGTGAAATGATTAAGAAATATACATCTTTATTTTATTACGGTTAAGATGCGAGTATGAAGTCCGTCGGAACGTCTGTAGGTGGCGCGTCGAAAGGAAGATCGCGAGCGAGCGTCGCCAAAGCCTGGCGTAGAGAGAATGTGAGAGTTGAAAGGCGTGAAAGCGCTGGCCAAACTCAGTGGGATCCTGACTCTCGAAGAAGTCAGTCGAAGAGCAGTAACGCGTAAGTCTCGCTCCGTCTATTGCGACGTAAAACGTAAAAAGGAATAACGGTCGTTAATCCAGACGCGATAGCGACGGACGGGCGCGATAGTGGATGCGACGGAGAGTAACGCGATGCGACGCGACGATAGGCGAAGACGCGGCGGATAATATACTTTGTATTTCGAAGTGAGACAAATAAAGTATTATACGAGAAACGTGCGGTGTTGAGTGTTTTCCTGGAATCCCGTCCATTCCTTGAGGGACCACGCCGTGCGCAACGGATCAGGACGGATGGCGACCGATTTGCTGCAATCTGAGAATCCTGCATCTTCATCACTGGCCTAAGGGGCTCAAAGAACTCGTGGTCCGGTTACAATCTAACCTAACCATATTTTGTGACGAGGAGGAAATCCATCATGGATACCCCTCACCCTCGAGGAAGGGTGAGGGTTTATGCCGGACACCTACCGGCTAAAACCTCCCCGGGTGGCGCTGCGAAGAGACTTGTCTCAGGGCCCTGGTGCCGCGTAACTGCGATCGGAGCCCCGAGTCCTGACGATGAGCCGTCGTCTTCTCTGAGGAATGGAGAAGGGGAGGAAACGAGCCGAAGCTCCTCTTCAACCGCTGCTCCCTCTCCATCCCTCACGCCCTGCCCATGTGGTTGGGAAGGGGGAAGCCAGCCAAAAAGGCCGGCTTCAACTTCCGTTCCCAGCCGGGCGAGGCGCCGCCTAGATACTGTTGTACGGCTAGTTGTTCCACCTCCTCAACTAGCTGCCCTACGATTGGAGCGCTGGTTGGGGCACCGGAAATCCTCGCCCAGTGTCCCACCCTCCTGCCCGCGGTTACGGGGGGAAAATTAAATCCCCTAACCGCCGGACACACGAGCCTATAAAAAGCTGGGAGGGGTCGCAACCTCTCTTTTCCCACCCACTGTTTATATAGTGGGTCCTATGGGTGAGAGTAGGAAGTGTTTTGTTGGTGATTTCCCACCACACTCTCCCCTCACCGTCATCCACCTCCTTTTTGGGAGTCGGCGGTCGACTGGGGACAAATGATCAGCTCCCCGTCTCTGGCCTCACTTTGTTATTGCGGCGGTTGGCAATCGAGTGCGTATTACCACCGCTCTCTTTAGTAGTGTCCCCCCTCCCCCGCTTTGTCCTACAAGGGGGCATTATGCGGCTGGGAGGGCGTGGACTCTTGGGGATGGTGGTGGGCTTGGGACGGTGGATGGGATAAGGGAGGGGTTGTCGGAGGGAATGGTAGGAGGAGTGGTGGAGGGGTGGTGGAGTGGTGGTAGGGGTCGCCCCACCATGCCCCTAACCGCCTCCTCTCTCGAGGAGTCGGCATCTCCTCGCTGGGGGAGCAACGCTGTAGCCGACGGTGCTGCCATCTTCTCTGCGCCCTCCTCCTGCCCTCCGCCTGCCGGCGTATCTCTTCCGCTTCCTCCTTCTGCGAGATTACTACCTCGCAGAAGGAGGCAATAGTGTCCCATTTTCTCGCACTCTCCAGTATGGTATTAATCACTCTGGGGAGTGAGAGATCAGGAGCCAACTCTCTGACCATGACTCCATCGCCCATGCAGGGCAGTCCTGCAGTGTGTGCTGCGCGGAGTCATAGTCAGCCTCGCAGTGGTGACACTGCGCCGTACGTTCTTTGCCAATTCAACAAAGGTACTCACCAAGCAACCATGTCCGGTGGTACCTGTTCATCTTAAATGTTAGGGTTCCAAAGGCCTTGTCTACCCACTCCGGTAAACAGGGCCGGACGGCCTCGGCACTCCTCCTTCCTTACCTGGCGTCTTGCAGACGCCTCTGCCATCGCTGGAAGAGGAGTTGCCGAGCCTGGTGCTTCAGGCGTCGCATTGACTCGGCGAGCGAATCTTCTGCCTGTAGTGTCCTCCGGAGCTTCTCCTTACTCATTGACCTGTACATGAGTGCGAGGAGCTCCAGAGGAGGCATGCCCGCCAGGGCCGTCGCCACCACGTGGGAGACGATCCTGTACCCTCTGATGATCCTGGTCGCCACCGTCCGCTGCACCCTACGCAGTAGTGCTTGGGACGGACGGCTGATGACCAGAGCTTCTGCCCAAATGGGCGCTCCATATAGGGCGACCGAGTTGACTACTGCCGCGTAGAGACGACGTACCTTCCGGTCTGGTCCCCCGATATTTGGCATTAGTCTGCCAAGGTTTATCGATATTATTCTTAGTCTGGGGATCAGGCGACTGAAATGTTCCCTGAAGCACCAGGTGCCATCCAGTGTGAGGCCCAGATATTTCATCTGGGCCTCTATTGGAATTCTAATCCTTCCCATCCGCAGATGGGCTTGAGGTGGCTTCATCCCCTTCTTGTGAAAGAATATCGCTTGTGTTTTTCTTTCAGCCACCGTCAGACCCAATCTGCGGTGTGATGTGGCAGCCGGGAAGGCGCCCGTTCCAGGGCGAACCTTCGGCCCTTATGCGGGGGTGCGGACAGTACATCGCGCGGGAATACGGGGGGAGAGCCACATTACGCCCCCCGTATTAATTAGTGTTAGCGATAGAAGAGTGCAGGTGGAACGGTCCCGGGTCCCCGAGCTCTGTGCCCCTGGACCTCCTGTGCCGCCCATCAAGACCGGAGGGACCAGCGGGAAGAAGGAAGAGGACGACACACCTCGACAGGACCGCCACCCCAGGTGAATGCGCTTCTTTAAAAGTACTATTATCGATTCCGTATCGCCTTGAAAGATTCTCGCTGCCGATTCCGTTGTCCACAGGCCCGCAGGGATATCGCGCCAAACTGTCGGCGTTCCCGTGCGCGAACCGTGAGCGCCGGCTAGACAAAGCCGGCCTAGACAAGGAGACAGCGGGAGCGCGAGCGAGAGAGAGAGAGAGAACGAGCAAGAGTGAGACCAAGCCCCCGTCCCGCGGATCGAAAACAAAGATCCGCGGAAGGATTCCCGTATCGGAAGACACGACGAAGAACGGGGAAGGACGGGTAGCGCGACAACCCAAAAGAAATAAAAGACGGCACTCCCGTTTCTTTACTCTCTTTTTCTTTTCTTACCTTCTCCTTCGAGAGTCGATTACCGAGTCCTGCGGAGTTATCATCACCTAAGACAAAAGTGTCGATTACCGATATCGAGCCATTTGTGACAGAGGGAACAGGGATCCCGATTACCGAGGGCGGAGAGGGAGAGTTGGTGGACCACAGTAGTGTGGTGGA
This sequence comes from Harpegnathos saltator, assembly GCF_003227715.2. NCBI lineage: Eukaryota > Metazoa > Arthropoda > Insecta > Hymenoptera > Formicidae > Harpegnathos > Harpegnathos saltator. The sequence continues at coordinate 6,221 of NW_020230095.1, forward strand.
GTTCCACGCGCCCAGGGGGCTGCCGAAGAGCGAGAAATTGCGGGGGAGCGAGGAGAGGAAGAGGGTCGGAGGACCACGTCGCCGGGAGGTTCCCGAATCTGTAAGACCTTCTACCTGCTTTGTCGTTCCGGTGTCTCGTGCGTACCGTGTCTCGTAATAGTTATCGGCGAAGAGCAAGTTTCGAATTCGCGAGAGCGTCTCGCGGAGTGTACCGTATCGAGGGGTCGGACCGTTCCGATTCCTGTAATAAAGAGAAACTGAGATGAGCGAAGCGCGTCTCTATTTTTGTGTCTTCCCAACTGAATCCCGGATTCCCGATCGAACCCTCCCGTCTACCGACTATAAAATACCGCGGAGCTACCGGTCCCGTCGAATTCGCGTGTCTCGGCCTTGGGTGGTGTATCGTTTCGTATTGGTGAACGGTGCAGCCCGCTGCACCTGGCGCCCAACTCTTTGGTGCGAGTGCGAACAACCGAGGCGCGTGGACCGACGGCAGTTTGCCAACGGCGAGCGAAAATCCCGTCGCAGCGGATAGCACGCACGGCGCATGCCACCGCGTAATTTGCGGTTTGTACCGCATTCCCCAGTCTCTCCCCCGGCTTAGATTAATGTATCATCTGCATAGCAGATGATACTGCAGCCGGGGGGAGGACTACCCGGAGTTCATCATAGCGGAGGACTTCATCATAGCCCAGGTTCCACAGGAGCGGGCCCAAAACAGACCTCGGTGGAACCCCGCAGCTCATTCCCCTCTCGCGTATCTTGCCGTCGGCGTCCCTCCAACTTAGACGCCGACCCCGGAAGTAATCTTCGATGACGGCCGTGAGGTAGTGTGGGAAGCGGAAGTGTTGGGACATCGCCTCCACCACCCTACCCCAGGGCAGGGTGTTAAACGCGTTTGCAATATCCACAGATACTGCAACTCCCACTCTGCCCTCCATTACTATCGCTTCCGAGAGGGATTTTAGACGCGAGATCGCATCCACCGTCGATCTTCCCCCTCGGAAGCCGAATTGGCCGTCATCGAGATTTTGACCTTCCCGGGCCATATGTTCCATGAGGCAGGCGGCGATGACACGTTCGAACACTTAGCCCGCCTCGTCCAGGAGACATGGGGCGATACGCGGAGGGGAAATCCTCCGGTTTGCCCTCTTTTTGGAGGAGGAACACATTGGCCCTCCCCCAGACTGGGGGGAATTTGCTCTCCTTAAAGGCCGCCTCGAAGAGGTCAGCCATTCTTCCCTCTATGAACCCCGAGGCAAGGGTAAGGCCGGGGATACTATCCGGTCCTGGAGCCTTTCGGCTTTTGACCTTTCGGATGGCCCCGGCCACCTCCTTCGTGATCCCCGGTACCTCCCTCTGTTCTTCGAGGGAGGGGGTAGTATATGGGCGTAGGGGATTCCCCTTCCTAACTGGGAGAAGAGTCCCCATTACCCGTTCTAATAACCGGTGGTCAAGCGTCTCCGTTAACTGGGGCGCCGATGGCTGTAGTTTCTGCATGACCATTTTGTATGGGCGCCCCCATGGATCCGCATCTAACGTTAGGAGGAGGTTGTCCCACCCTTTTTCCCTGGCCAGCTCTATGGCCTTGCGTGATCCTCGCGCTGCCATGCAATACTCGCTGCGGGCGGACAGGGTTGACTCAGGGTTCGATGCCCGTTTGTCTCGGGCTCTTCTAAAGGCTCGCCTGAGGTGGACCGACTTCTCCTTAAATCCGCTATATCATCGGTCCACCACCAGGCGTCCCTTTTGGGGCAGAACCCGACTTTTGGCATGGCCTGATCACATGCACGTGTGATCAGGCCTATGAACTCGGCTACCACAGAGTCCAGGTCCTGCCCCTCCTTCCATGATGGCCAGGTGGTAGCCTCTAGGGAGACATTAAGTGCCTCCCTATCTAGCTGGCTCAGGGCCCATCGAGCTGATCGGGGGTTTTCCTTCCTTCTGGGCCACAGACAGTCTAGGGTGACGGATAGCTCCATTTATATGATTTGGCGGTCCGAAAGGGATTTCAATTCATCCGCCACCCTCCATGCCTGCACCCTCCCGAGGGCCGCAGGGGTTGCCCATGACAGGTCAATAATCGATTCTTCCTGCGACCCTACAAAGGTTGATTTTTCACCCTTGTTCAGGAGGTGCAGGCCCAGGTCCGCGGCCTAGTCCTTCACTTCCTCCCCCGCCTGTCTCGATGACGTATTGATAGCCAGCGAAAACGAGAGCGACCATTTGCAACAGCTGGAGGGCGTGTTCGACGCGCTGCAGACGGCCGGTTTTCGCTTAAACAGACAAAAATGTGAATTCGCGAAGGATCGAATAGTCTTTTTGGGACATGATATCTCGCGAGTCCACGTGACCATCACGGACGAGACCAAGCAGAACGTAATAAATTTTCCAAAGCCGCGAAACAAGAAGGAGGTACAGGCCTTCCTCGGACTGGTGAATTGGGACCGCCGGTTCATCCCGAATCTCGCACGATACACGATCCACATGGAAAGGTTGCTCAGAAAAGACGTGAAGTTCGAATAGTTCACGACGACGCATCAGGCGTTCTGAGATATTAAAGATAGCGTACGCGACGCGAGCCGACTTTATCTACTAGATCCGGCGTACAACTACGGAGTAGAGACAGACGCGTCAACCGTCGGAATAGGTGCGCGTCTCTTTCAGTTCGATGAATCGGGTCGCGAGTACACCGTCGCGTACGCGAGCCGCAGTTTGAAGGGCGCCGAGCGTTGCTACACCATAACAGAGCTCGAGGGACTAGCCCTCGTGTGGTGCTTGCGAAAATGGCGAGTAATCCTGATGGGACGTCGCGTAAAGGTAAAGACCGACCACCTTGCACTCAACTTCGTAAGCGCATGCGCCATGGCGAGTCAGCGAATGGTAAGATGGCTCGCCTTTTTACAAGAATTCGACCTCAACATCTGTCACGTTCCCGGCGCGACAAACACCACGGCGGACGCGCTTTCGCGCAAACCGATTCGCAAACGAAGAAGAACCGAGCGCAGCGAGCGCTGGAAGCGACAGCAAAGAACCAGCGACTCTGGTTCATCCGAGTCGGGCTGCGAAAGAGACACCAATTATGAGTGGGACCGCGAAGGCCGCAAAAAGTACGCGCCTCGTATGTCTCATGGCTGAGACTGACGAGGGCAGGAACACTCGTGATTGTATCGAGTTCATCCGCGACGCGCAAATCAACGATTCGCTTATATTAGAATGAGCGGCGGATGACCCGAACTAGTATCAGATGCGCAACGGATTTATCCGAACTGTGCGAGAAGATGGTAGCGACCGAGTCACAGTATCGAACGAGATCGCGTGGGAATTGATAAGTTAGATCCACCAGTACCTTACCCACTTCAGCACCGACAAACTTTTAGAGTTCGCGAGACGATATTTCGACATTGACGACGTCGACCGAATCACTCGAGACGTAGTGGCCTCGTGTCACCTTTGCATAGCAACAAAAGTGTACTCGAGACCTACTCGAAGAGCAGAGTATTATGATCTCCCGCAAAACGTCGGCGAGGTCGCGTCCATCGACTTGTACGGGCCTTTACCAAAATCCTACGACGGACACGCGTATGTCCTCGTAATGATAGACCAATTCTCGAAGTATACCAAAATGTACCCATTACGAGACCAAAAACTCAAGACCATCGAACGAGTACTCGAGGAAGGTTACTTCCTCGACGTTAACCGCGTACAATTTTATCCGACTGTGGTGGTCAGTTCCTTGCAGGTCACTGGAAGGAATTCGCCCGACGACAGGGGTTTAAGGTACGAAAAACATTCCCGTACAACCCACAGAGCAACCCCGTAAAGAGAGTCATGCGAGAGTTGGGTCGCGCGCTGCGTGCGTACGCGTGCGACGATCATCGTCGATGGGACGAGATCGTGCCGCGCATCGAGCAGATACTTAACGCGACCGAGCACTCGAGCACCGGAGTGCCACCCTCGATACTCGAGGACCGCGAGGTAGATCTTGTGATAGATCCACCCGAGATACCGACCTCGAGTCACACCATAGTTAGACCGTGACGGACTAAAACAAAAGGCCAGCGAGCGTCTCCGAATTATGGCGCGGAAACGCAGACGCCAGAGCGAGAAACATGATACAGCCGCGCAGTACCAAGCGGGAGACCTAGTGTGAGTCAAGGCGCATCGCCGCAGTGACCAACGACACGCGAAAATTCATAAATTGTTCCCGCTGTACGAGGGACCATTTCGCGTGCGCGGCGAGACATCCGAACGCGTACTTAATAGAGCGTCTAACTTCCGAGTTCATAGGTCAGTACAACATGCGACAACTGCGACCACATACGCGTACCGGTATGGAGACACGCGGAGACCGAACGAGAATTTTTCGGATCATGGGGAATCGCAATCCACACCATATAGCGAACCGAGATACAGTGCCGAGCTCGAATCACCATATGAGCCGGAACGCGAAGTTCCGAGGCCTGGGCCTAGTAGAAAACGAATCAGACCAAAGATTCGATTAGCTACTATAGCGCGTAAGCTGTCATCGAACTCCGACGACTTGAACGAATACTGGATTCAACCGAAAAGAACCCATAAACTCAATCACCAAATGATATTGCTGCCGGAGTTCGACGAAACCTGGGATGTCGTAAGACTACCCAAGCGGCCGGGCAAACACCGGAAAATTCGAACTGGCGGGAGTATCCCCTCGCGACCATCGCGGGGACCGCGGGAGATCCAATCGATCTCTAAAAACCCCTCTCGAGAACAACGAGTGTCTTAACGAGTGTCTCTCTCATCTAATTGCAGGTCCAGCATGAGTTTCAAGGAACTGGGACGAGAGTGCGAAGAGCTGCGAGGAGAATTGAGGAGACAGCGCCAGAAGGAACGTGAACTCGAAGAGGCCAAATGCGAGAAAATGCGGAAAGAAATCTCCCAGTTGCGACGTTCCATCACCGAATGTCGGAATAACATCAAACGACTGGAGGCCTCGTCATCCTCAGAGGAAGCCGAGAGTACCCTGAACATCGAGTCGCAACGTCAACAAACACCGACTCAAAGCCAAAGCGACCGTGAGACCACTCGGCGGACACACATCGAAGCAACCTCGAACTCGACAGGACCTGACAGAGCAATATTACCTGAGGCTCGATGGGAGTATCCAGATCCAGAGTATCCTAAACCAAAGAGCGTGACAAAATCAAGCATTCCGAAGCCAACGAGGACAACAAGAACATCGAAACCCAGTCCCAAAGACAGCAGCGACAAGGAGAACGGCGAGCCAGTAGCCGAGAAACCAGCAAGCAAGCTCCGCATGAAGCCACTGGTAAGGCTGAAACGTCTCGAGAAAATGCCACAAGATCGGAACAACAACCAAGCCGACGACAAGGAAAAGCGGAAAAGCCATCACCGTGACAAGGCAGCCATCCTGCGGGAGAAACTGGAAACGCTACGAAAAAGGAAAATAAGAGACGAACGAGCGGCTCGCCTTCGAAAAGAAAAGGAAGAGTACAAGAGAGAGTTGAAGCGACACGCGAATCAGCGATATCGCAAGAAAGTTGCCGAAAAACTAAAAGCCGCTACCAGAAGACTCTCTCGAACGATCGCCGACTCGCCTGAATCGAGTGCCCCCGAATCTCCGGACCGATGGCCCGGAAACACGGAGGCAGGTGGGAGTGTGCAACGGCCCACGGTTGCAGGCGAGAGGGAGCCGACGGCCGACCGACGCGCCAAGGACAGCTGAGAGCCGGAATCGAGGGTCGCCGAAACACACCGACGGCCTAGGATAGTGGAAGACCGACCGGCGCCAACCAGACCTCGAGAGGAAAGCCGAGGACCAACCGGACCGTGTGAGAAGAGGCTCAACAGCCCGATGGTCATCGATCTGACCGAGGAACTGAAGGAGGAGTATCCACCGACGACAGGCACCAGTGTCAAGGAGGAACCGAGGGAAATAGGATTCTGACGCCGGAAGAGAGCGGACATGCGCGTACCCGCTCCCGTGAGATAAGATTTTGTAACTGCGCGACGTGACCAAGAGCGAGGCGAAGCTGCGGCGGCTGTAAGGAAGACGAATAAAAGGCTTTCAGTTAAAAGTGCGGTGTGTTTACATTTCCTTCTGTGATCCCCGTCCATTTCCGGGACGGTAGCCCCGTGCGTGATCCAACAGGACGGGTGGCGACCGACTATCTAAAAGAGAACCTGCAATCTTCCGCGAGAAAGGACTTGCAGTCCGGTTACAACTTAACCTTGCAACAGCACACAGTTGCAAGCGAAGGGGAGCCGAGGCCAGCGGCCGAGCGTACCGAGATGCCTGGACAACCGAGGACTACTAGGGTCGAGGAAACGAGGCCTGTGCCAACCATCAGCAAGGACAGGAAGGGAGGACTGGGCGGGTGAGTAAACGCCAGGAGCCCATCCCAACACCAACAGGGGATGGAGGTCGGGGATCGGGATGGTTCTCGACAGAGCATAACCCAGTGCTGGGAGATCCAGAGAATTTCCGGGCGTGCGCATTGAGCAAACGCTGTGGGAGCCTCAGTACCGTATTAATTTAAAGGTATTTTATCGCTCGTAAGATACTATGGATTGAAAATTGCAATCGCATAAATCAGGTAATCTAAATCTTGGTAACTTAAGTTGGTTCAGCTGTAATTTTCAATCTATAGCCTATACAGGTGTAAGATCCCTCGTTTGAAAGAAAATATGAAGGAATTGTAGCGATAATAGAAAGGTCTGTGAAATGAACAGAATACTATTCATAATTAATAATAAACATATAATTTTATTTTTTAACAGCAGAAAAATATATGAATACCAACATTTGTTGTAATAGCAAGGGAAACTGCAGAAAAACCTTACTAATATTCTTACAATAAAATTGTACAAAACAAATAAACGTTAAAAAGAATACTTATATTAATATTGAACACAATACTTAGTACTATCATTAATGATATGTAAATGTTTAATATCATACACTTTCACTGATTTACTATTGAACGTACCTGATGCCATGTCAACCAATCTTTAAAAATGTTCATACCTAACCACGCTGTTCTAAATTTTTGTGCTCCAACTTTCCTCTTCTCGATGCTACTGGTTGAAAGTTGGTCATCCATTTTCACAGCACCTAATATTTTATTTAACAAAAAATGAACATTATGATTGCACTATGATATTACTGATTGCACTATTACTATTCTTACACACTACATATAAACACTAAGTAACACTCACATTACATTAATTAATGATATTAAGAAATTATAATGCTGATGTGACAACATAAATATAACATATTTAATGTTTACTGGGTAACCTTGCAGCAGTCATCCGCTGCAAGGATGAGGAAGCCAAAGGCTGATCGAGGAATTGGAAGAAGAAGCTTAAGTGCCGCCGAGACCGATTCACTGCCGACCATTAGCAGCAGAGACCGACGGGAGGCAATACAGCTCACTGAAGACCAGCAGTTCCATCAACAGCTGGGGACGAACGCCGGGGGTTGGCAAGGATCTCAATTAAAAATCCTAAACCAACCTAACTTTCTTCCAGAGGATCCCGAGTCCACAGCACATCGAGGAAAGATGACTTCCCAGGCCGAGATACCGGAACTCGAGGAGCAGTCTCGAGGACCTGACCGTAAGCAGCCAGACCCCGAGATGCCGGACTTCGAAATGCAGTCCCAAGGACCTGACCGGAAGGAGCCTGACTCGAAGGAATCGGACGAGGATCGTCCGGACTCCGAGAAGCAGGGACCAGACCAGCCGGATCTCGAGGAGGCGCGCAGGATTCCGAGCAGGTACTCGGGAAGGTGCACTCCAAAGGGTGGTAAGCCGAGCCAAGCAGTCAAGGACCCGACGGAACTACCGGACCTCGATAAGTAATATTAAAGTAGCGAGGAGTCTATACGAGCGAAACTTAAGTAGGGACTTAAGTACCCGATTTAGGATGAATAAGCGAAATAAGTTATTGTTTTAATTTTATTTATTAGGATAAAAGCGTTTAAGTTACGAGCGATGAGATACTTAAGATAATACTTAAAAGTTGTATACTTAAGATGAGACATAAGATATACTTACCTATTATAAGTACCTGTGATGCGACTAGTGGTGAGCATCGAGAGACGGCGTCCCTCGAGAGCCTACTGAGACCTGAAAAGATAACCAATATTAGTTAAGTAGAGTTTATTTTATACTTATCGATGATCCCTCGATGTCTTGCGGAGACCAGAAAAAGGAAAAAGGATTAGTAGAGAAATATTATAGTTTTATGCTATTCTTGCCTGGATGAGTCATTGTATTAAAGCGTCCCATGATGTCCCGCGGCGACCTAGAACAAAAAGAATTATTAGAGATAAGTTTATATATACACAAAATATATATATTTAACATTGTTATGTTTGCGAGCGATTTTATAGCAGAATATTATGTTACGTTTTGATAATCGATTTAATGAAAAAGTTTATGTTGTCCGTTGCGAAGTACCGTCTGCGCCTGCGCGCGCAGTGATCGTCGGAACAAGCGCCCTGGTATACGAGCGAGTGTGACTGGCAATGAGTGAACCGCATCTATCACGAAAGAAGGAATGAGAGAGAGAGAGAGAGAGAGAGAGAGAGAGAGAGAGAGAGAGAGAGTAAGTGTGGAAGGAAGTTTGGGAGGCGCAAAAGTGCCGAACAGAAGAAGTCTCGCCTGGACAGCCAGAGCAGCCGGACGTGAGCCAAGGTGCCCCCGGAAAGACTCGTATAAACGCGACGCGGCCGGGCGAAGTGTACGGTAGATAAGTCCCCATGATATAAAAGATTGAACGAATAAAGGACTTTTAGAATGCGGTGTTAGCTTTCCGCTTCCGAGATTCCCGTCCATCTTCGGGAGGCTGCGCCGTGCCATCAGCAAACTGGGCGGATAGCGACCGATCCGTTTTTATGTACTGCAATCTGCATCTTCAAGCTCTACTTGAGCATCGATTTTGAGTCCGGTTTCAACCTAACCCTAAACCACACACTCGCGGAAGAAACGCAGAAAGACAACTACGGAAGACACAGATACTTTGCGTGGGCCTCTCCATGGATCCTCTCTGTCATACGTTTTATACTGTCAGTGGCTTTTTACATATATGTAGCTCTCCGTCACTTCAGGCATGCGCTGTAGCATGGGAAATTCTTTGGATCTCCCAGCACTGGCATGACCGAACCAAACCGACTTGAGACGACCGGATTTCGAGCATCGGATCAAGCGGCGCCAACCGGACCGCCAGGGCCAACATCCGTCCAACCTGACCCTGAGGGGCCTAACAAAGTCCAGCCTGACCCCGAAGGGAACTTCGAGCAGCAGGTACGAGACCAACTAGACATCAAAGATGGACCTCGAGGTGCCAACCGGACCTCAAGGGAAGAGCCGCGGACCAACCGGACAAGGCAAGAAGGCGCCTAGCAGCCCGATGGTCGTCGGCCTCACCAAGGACACGGATGAGGAACAACTTCCGACAGGAAGCACCGTCGTCAAGGAGAAACCGAGCCAGGTGGGAGACGCCTTCGAGGACCGGCCTGAGGACAACCTGGCCTAAGACGGGCGTTAGCTCTTAAGATCGAAATATAATACGTGATACGTGAGAGTATTCTTTTACTTTGTTATACAATCAAATAATGTTTTTACTTTTAGTTTCCTTTCATAATTACGTTTATAATTAAGTTCTACACTCAAACGCAAAAAACCCGGTACACTAAAAATTTGGGAAAAAATTACAAAATTTCAAATGATCATAACTTGGTAAATAATGAAGATACAAATATGCGCAGAAATGCAAAATGAAGCTTGAAACGTCCTCTTTAAGAATATCTGAATGGCAATTATGCTCGGCCATTTTTTTCAAAATGGCGGATGATGAAGTGAGAGGATGCAAAATTGATAATCAAAGGTCCGTGTTTGCGATGGTGCATGGTGTGCATCAGGTATCGCAGCGTAATGGGACCAAATGCACATGAAAGTATAGAGTGTTATCTTTAAAATGCTACTTTACCGAGCTCGATGTGATCATTTTTCACTGAGTTGTTCCAAATTTTGCTAAAAATGCGGTTTTCTTGTTAAATTTGCATAATTCAGTGAATAAATATTGCATCAAGCTCTATAACGAAATATTTTAAAGAAAACATTCTATACTCTTAGGTACTTTTCGTCCCACTGAGCTGCGACACTTACTCTGCTCCATGCGCCATCGCACGCTCGAAACTTTTTTTAGCAACTTTTCATGTTCTCCTTTTTATCACCCGCCATTTTGAAAAAATATCGTTGCGCACAATTTCGATAGATCTTTCGAAAAGTACGGTTTCAAAGCTTTCAAACCGTTTTTGAAATTTGCTGCTAGGATATTTAGGTGTCGAGATATTCAATTTCGAATTTGCAACAAATGTCGATTCAGCGAGGCTTAAGGGGCTAAGAGGCTCTGCGGTTCGTTTGGCTCTTTCATAATTTCAATAGCCGCGTTCATTATTCTCTATACAATAATTTACATAACCTGCACAATATATTCAATAATTTGCATTTATTATTTTGAAAGCCAGAGAAATGAAAGTAAAATTCAATTTAGGTTCTTCATTTTGCGTAATCGATATTACGTAATAAAGATGAATTGCGTTTTAAGATACCGCTGTCATTAGCTCAAATTATGGTTGTAAGTCTTCTCAATATAAACCGCATGGAGTTTTACTGGTAGGAAAAGTCCCATTGTATGTTGTGTGTGTGTGTGTGTGTGTGTGTGTGTGTGTGTGGTGTTACAGCAGAGATAAGGACCCCGCAGTTCGTCACTCCTGCAGTAATTAATAACTCCAAACCCTCTCTGCTGTGTGTGTGGTGTGTGTGTACTAATAGTGGGTATGACTGCCTCATGCGCGTATTACCTCATTCATACGATCAGGCATACTCCTTATTAGTCTTTTAATTTCATCCTGCGTAATTGTATTCCATTCGTTTTTGAGAATTATTCGCAGTTCTCGCAGTGACTGAGGAGCAGGTACGTGATTTCGTACTGCCGAGGTTGTCCCATAAGTGTTCGATTGGATTTAAATCTTGGCTATTTGCTGGCCAATCGAGTCAATTTATGCCAACTTCATCGAAGAAATCAAACACTCTTCTCGCAGTGTGTGGTCGAGCATTGTCTTGCATAAACAAGAAGTTCTCTCCGATGAAGGGTGCGTACGGAACAACATACGGAATGAGTATGTCTTCCACGTATACATCTGCGTTCATATTCTTGTAAAAAAAGTGCAGATCTGTATGAGCATTAGCTGAAATTCCTGCCCAAATCATTACAGAGCCTCCATTGTAGCTATGCCTCTCACTTACCGTACAGTCTGCAAATCGTTCTCCACTGCGACGATAAACTCGTTCTCGTCCATCTGAAGAATAGACACAAAAACGAGATTCATCGCTAAAGAGTATTTTGCTCCAGTCTGCATAAGTCCAGTCTCTATGCTTAACTGCAAAATTGAGTCGAGCTACGCGATGGTGACATTTAAGCAAAGGTACAGCTGCTGGCCTGCGCGAAAGCAGATTTTGTTCCTTTAATCTTCTCCGAACGGTGTTAACAGATACATTAATGTTGCGGACATCCCTTAAATTGTTTCTAATTTGAACAGATGTTCGATGTCTGTCTCTTAACGAATTTGAAACAATAAATCGGTCATCATTGTGATTGGTACATCGAGGACGTCCCGAACCCGGCCTTCTATGGAAGGAATTGGTTTGTAAGTACCTGGCATAAGCACGTTGCACAGTTGACACTGACAAATCAAGTGCCTGAGCAACGTACCTTTCTGCCATCTTCAATTAAAGCAATAACTTGAGCAGCCTTTTCAGGATTTACCGTCGCCATAATCGACGCAATAATTTCGATGCGAAACAATCAATTATGGTTTAAATTGATGAAGTTGCACGAAGCAACGCGCCTCGAAAGGAAAAGATCACGGAAAAAGAAAAGTCGCATGAGGCAGCGCTTATCGGAGTGAACACGTTCGGAAAAGGAAAATTGTTTGTCTTTGTTTATTGTCTCGGCACATACATTTAAGAAAAATCCAGTCAAGCCAAGCATTAAAGCCCGGCGCACCGACAAAATCTCAGTCAAGCCAGAACGTAAGCCCGGCGTACTGACAAACTTGCGAAGTTCAGCGTACAAGAGATAGTGCCACTATCGGCGGTGGACCGTACGAAGGCCAAAAGCTGTATGAAGGCAATCTCTGATCGTCTCCGCGGGCACTCTTATATGCCCTGGGCAGCTCGAACTCGCGTGCGAGCCGAGGGGCTCGCGCGCGCGACAACCCAGATCGCCGCTTCGCGGCGGCTCCGTGGACTAGGAGCGCCAGGGAATTTCGACGTTCAGGTGGCGTCCAGCGACTCGGCATCCCGCGCGCCGGGTCACCGCGAACTCAGGCGCGATCCTGAACAGCATATTCAAGCTGTGTACCATAATGGCCAATCGTACGGAGAAGGTAGAGAGCTAGAGACAGCTTCGCGAACTAAAGTGTATACCACAGTGATCATGCGTAACTGAAGGATAAAGAATAACTTTTGATAAAAATTAAATTTCCAATTCGCAAAATTGTGTAAATTATTGTATAGAGAATAATGAATGCGGCTATTGAAATTATGAAAGAACCAAACGAAAAGCCGCAGAGCCTCTTAGCCCCTTAAGCCTCGCTGAATCGACATTTGTTGCAAATTCGAAATTGAATATCTCGACACCTAAATATCCTAGCAGCAAATTTCAAAAACGGTTTGAAAGCTTTGAAATCGTATTTTTCGAAAGATCTATCGAAATTGTAAGCAAGGATATTTTTTCAAAATGGCGGGTGATAAAAAGGAGAACATGGAAAGTTGCTAAAAAAAGGTTCGAGCGTGCGACGGCGCATGGAGCAGAGTAAGTGTCGCAGCTCAATGGGACGAAAAGTACCTAAAAGTATAGAATGTTTTCTTTAAAATACTTCGTTATAGAGCTTGATGCGATACTTATTCACTGAATTATGCAAATTTAACAAGAAAACCGCATTTTTAGCAAAATTTGGAACAACTCAGTGAAAAATGATCACATTGAGCTCGGTAAAGTAGCATTTTAAAGATAACACTCTATACTTTCATGTGCATTTGGTCCCATTACGCTGCGATACCTGATGCACACCATGCACCATCGCAAGCACGGACCTTTGATTATCAATTTTGCATCCTCTCATTTTATCATCCACCATTTTGAAAAAAATGGCCGAGCATAATTGCCATTCAGATATTCTTAAAGAGGACGTTTCAAGCTTCATTTTGCATTTCTGCGCATATTTGTATCTTCATTATTTACCAAGTTATGATCATTTGAAATTTTGTAATTTTTTCCTAAATTTTTAGTGTACCGGGTTTTATGTATTTGAGTGTAGACACAAGCGTGCGTAATGCTTAAGTTTTTATAAAATGTTTATTTACAAAGTCCAAACGAAGGCGAATCGTCCGATAATCAATAGAGTAATATGTTTTAGTTGCATTTTACGATAAGAGGAAAAATTGTTATATTTTAGTTACAGTGATTGTTTTTATATATACAAGTAGAATACATGTAGTTTAAGTCGCCCGTTGTTATGCCGAACTTATAACGGCAACCTGAAACACAGAAAGATAGGATTAGTACAAATAAGTAATACTTTAAGTTATACTTACCTAGAGGCGTCCTGAGATATCCCACGGCGACCTGAAGCAAAGAAAAGATTAGTACAAATTAATTTTATGTTAAGTTATACTTACCGAGAGGAGTCCTGTGATATCCCACGGTGACCTGAAAAATAAGAAATAGAATTAGTTAGGTATAAGTTTATATACATATATAACGGTAACGCCCGCGGGGTTCGGTGCGATCGGTCGCCCCACCGTCGCGCCCGGCTCGCCGCTTCCGCGACGCCTCGCTCGCCGCCGCGTCGGTGCGTTACTCGGGTGAAGGAGGGAGGTGCAAGGTTGCTTCTCGCAAGAAATGTGTATCCGGCGTTTTGGTGTGTTAGCAAGTGTGGTGCGCCCCGCGAGGCGCCCCGTTTATTCAAAAAGATATTTGGTTCTATATATATATAAATGTATGTAGGCGGGCTCGCTGGCTCGGTGTGGCGTCGGCGATGCCCGTTCCTCGGTGCCCGTGACTCCCCGCTTAGCCGCAAGGATGGTCCCCTATCCGCGGGGTCAGAGGGGATGTTCCGCGGCCTCTTGGCAGTCCGACGTCCTCGGCCACGAGTCCTGTTGAGGGCGCTTTACGCCAGCTGTTCTTTCGGATAAGCGAGAGGTGGTTTATTCCGGCAGCTTATCACGGACATAAAGTCGGACAAACACCGATAATTCCGCGAACCGATGCTTAGAAATATTCTGTGTCGGTGGCTAACTGCTGCCGACACAGACGGACGAACACTTATATTCGCGCACAGGAACTTAGAGACTATTCTACGTCGGTGGCTATTTGCTGCCGACGTAGACGGACGAGCACTTATATTCGCGAGACGGTGGCTAACTGCTGCCGTTCGTTCGGAAACAGATACTTAGTCTATGTCGGCGCGGCGGCTAACTGCTGCCTAACGTCGACGGACGAACACTTAGAAATCGCGGAACGGTGGCTAACTGCTGCCGTTCGTTCGGAAACAGATACTTAGTCTATGTCGGCGCGGCGGCTAACTGCTGCCTAACGTCGACGGACGAACACTTAGAAATCGCGGAACGGTGGCTAACTGCTGCCGTTCGTTCGGAAACAGATACTTAATCTATGTCGGCGCGGCGGCTAACTGCTGCCTAACGTCGACGGACGAACACTTAGAATTCGAGAACAGGTACTTAGAATTATTCTATGCCGGTGGCTAACTGCTGCCGACACAGACGGACGAATACGGTAAATTCGCGAACAGAGACTTAGAAATATTCTGTGCCGGTGGCTAACTGCTGCCGACACAGACGGACGAATACGGTAAAGTCGCGAACAGAGACTTAGAAATATTCTGTGCCGGTGGCTAACTGCTGCCGACACAGACGGACGAATACGGTAAAGTCGCGAACAGTGACTTAGAATTATTCCGTGTCGGTGGCTAACTGCTGCCGACACAGACGGATGAATACGGTAAATTCGCGAAGCCGGTCGATTGACGAGGCTTGGCTGCCGGGTCTTGTAAAAGTTCCCGGTGGTTCGGTACGGTGTGGAAGCTTTACTCACCGGCGGACGCCTTGCCTTCTCGTCGACTTCTCTTCACGATTCTCGCTGGAGCTCTCCTTGGTAGCTGATCTGACTGACTGACTGTCTCTCACGGTCTGCCTCGATCTCTCGTCGAGAGCGGGTTTTATACCCTAAATTCCTCTCGACGATCGGTGGCCGATAATCGGGGGATTAGTTCCCCCGATTTCCCGGAAAGTCGCGCATGCGATTTCCGCGAATTACCCCTTTCTGGGGGGGACCGATCTTCCCCGACCGTTTCGGAGAATTCGGCCTTTCCCGGCGGTCTGGCGGGTTGCCGCAGCATAGGTGTTGCCGGGTGCTTAGCGAGGATTTCTCGCGATCGTGTGACGATCGGTGGTCGCCGTCACACGATGGTAACGGGGGTAAAACTCCTCGTTACACATATATATATATTAATATTGTTGATTTTGTTATAACAGATATTTTATAAATAACCAAGCGTGGAAAGCGTGAAATGATTAAGAAATATACATCTTTATTTTATTACGGTTAAGATGCGAGTATGAAGTCCGTCGGAACGTCTGTAGGTGGCGCGTCGAAAGGAAGATCGCGAGCGAGCGTCGCCAAAGGCCTGGCGTAGAGAGAATGTGAGAGTTGAAAGGCGTGAAAGCGCTGGCCAAACTCAGTGGGATCCTGACTCTCGAAGAAGTCAGTCGAAGAGCAGTAACGCGTAAGTCTCGCTCCGTCTATTGCGACGTAAAACGTAAAAAGGAATAACGGTCGTTAATCCAGACGCGATAGCGACGGACGGGCGCGATAGTGGATGCGACGGAGAGTAACGCGATGCGACGCGACGATAGGCGAAGACGCGGCGGATAATATACTTTGTATTTCGAAGTGAGACAAATAAAGTATTATACGAGAAACGTGCGGTGTTGAGTGTTTTCCTGGAATCCCGTCCATTCCTTGAGGGACCACGCCGTGCGCAACGGATCAGGACGGATGGCGACCGATTTGCTGCAATCTGAGAATCCTGCATCTTCATCACTGGCCTAAGGGGCTCAAAGAACTCGTGGTCCGGTTACAATCTAACCTAACCATATTTTTGTGACGAGGAGGAAATCCATCATGGATACCCCTCACCCTCGAGGAAGGGTGAGGGTTTATGCCGGACACCTACCGGCTAAAACCTCCCCGGGTGGCGCTGCGAAGAGACTTGTCTCAGGGCCCTGGTGCCGCGTAACTGCGATCGGAGCCCCGAGTCCTGACGATGAGCCGTCGTCTTCTCTGAGGAATGGAGAAGGGGAGGAAACGAGCCGAAGCTCCTCTTCAACCGCTGCTCCCTCTCCATCCCTCACGCCCTGCCCATGTGGTTGGGAAGGGGGAAGCCAGCCAAAAAGGCCGGCTTCAACTTCCGTTCCCAGCCGGGCGAGGCGCCGCCTAGATACTGTTGTACGGCTAGTTGTTCCACCTCCTCAACTAGCTGCCCTACGATTGGAGCGCTGGTTGGGGCACCGGAAATCCTCGCCCAGTGTCCCACCCTCCTGCCCGGCGGTTACGGGGGGAAAATTAAATCCCCTAACCGCCGGACACACGAGCCTATAAAAAGCTGGGAGGGGTCGCAACCTCTCTTTTCCCACCCACTGTTTATATAGTGGGTCCTATGGGTGAGAGTAGGAAGTGTTTTGTTGGTGATTTCCCACCACACTCTCCCCTCACCGTCATCCGACCTCCTTTTTGGGAGTCGGCGGTCGACTGGGGGACAAATGATCAGCTCCCCGTCTCTGGCCTCACTTTGTTATTGCGGCGGTTGGCAATCGAGTGCGTATTACCACCGCTCTCTTTAGTAGTGTCCCCCCTCCCCCGCTTTGTCCTACAAGGGGGCATTATGCGGCTGGGAGGGGCGTGGACTCTTGCGGGATGGTGGTGGGGCTTGGGACGGTGGATGGGATAAGGGAGGGGTTGTCGGAGGGAATGGTAGGAGGAGTGGTGGAGGGGGTGGTGGGAGTGGTGGTAGGGGTCGCCCCACCATGCCCCTAACCGCCTCCTCTCTCGAGGAGTCGGCATCTCCTCGGCTGGGGGAGCAACGCTGTAGCCGACGGTGCTGCCATCTTCTCTGCGCCCTCCTCCTGCCCTCCGCCTGCCGGCGTATCTCTTCCGCTTCCTCCTTCTGCGAGATTACTACCTCGCAGAAGGAGGCAATAGTGTCCCATTTTCTCGCACTCTCCAGTATGGTATTAATCACTCTGGGGAGTGAGAGATCAGGAGCCAACTCTCTGACCATGACTCCATCGCCCATGCAGGGCAGTCCTGCAGTGTGTGCTGCGCGGAGTCATAGTCAGCCTCGCAGTGGTGACACTGCGCCGTACGTTCTTTGCCAATTCAACAAAGGTACTCACCGAAGCAACCATGTCCGGTGAGTACCTGTGTCATCTTAAATGTTAGGGTTCCAAAGGCCTTGTCTACCCACTCCGGTAAACAGGGCCGGACGGCCTCGGCACTCCTCCTTCCTTACCTGGCGTCTTGCAGACGCCTCTGCCATCGCTGGAAGAGGAGTTGCCGAGCCTGGTGCTTCAGGCGTCGCATTGACTCGGCGAGCGAATCTTCTGCCTGTAGTGTCCTCCGGAGCTTCTCCTTACTCATTGACCTGTACATGAGTGCGAGGAGCTCCAGAGGAGGCATGCCCGCCAGGGCCGTCGCCACCACGTGGGAGACGATCCTGTACCCTCTGATGATCCTGGTCGCCACCGTCCGCTGCACCCTACGCAGTAGTGCTTGGGACGGACGGCTGATGACCAGAGCTTCTGCCCAAATGGGCGCTCCATATAGGGCGACCGAGTTGACTACTGCCGCGTAGAGACGACGTACCTTCCGGTCTGGTCCCCCGATATTTGGCATTAGTCTGCCAAGGTTTATCGATATTATTCTTAGTCTGGGGATCAGGCGACTGAAATGTTCCCTGAAGCACCAGGTGCCATCCAGTGTGAGGCCCAGATATTTCATCTGGGCCTCTATTGGAATTCTAATCCTTCCCATCCGCAGATGGGCTTGAGGTGGCTTCATCCCCTTCTTGTGAAAGAATATCGCTTGTGTTTTTCTTTCAGCCACCGTCAGACCCAATCTGCGGTGTGATGTGGCAGCCGGGAAGGCGCCCGTTCCAGGGCGAACCTTCGGCCCTTATGCGGGGGTGCGGACAGTACATCGCGCGGGAATTACGGGGGGAGAGCCACATTGCGCCCCCCGTATTAATTAGTGTTAGCGATAGAAGAGTGCAGGTGGAACGGTCCCGGGTCCCCGAGCTCTGTGCCCCTGGACCTCCTGTGCCGCCCATCAAGACCGGAGGGACCAGCGGAAGAAGGAAGAGGACGACACACCTCGACAGGACCGCCACCCCAGGTGAATGCGCTTCTTTAAAAGTACTATTATCGATTCCGTATCGCCTTGAAAGATTCTCGCTGCCGATTCCGTTGTCCACAGGCCCGCAGGGATATCGCGCCAAACTGTCGGCGTTCCCGTGCGCGAACCGTGAGCGCCGGCTAGACAAAGCCGGCCTAGACAAGGAGACAGCGGGAGCGCGAGCGAGAGAGAGAGAGAGAGAACGAGCAAGAGTGAGACCAAGCCCCCGTCCCGCGGATCGAAAACAAAGATCCGCGGAAGGATTCCCGTATCGGAAGACACGACGAAGAACGGGGAAGGACGGGTAGCGCGACAACCCAAAAGAAATAAAAGACGGCACTCCCGTTTCTTTACTCTCTTTTTCTTTTCTTACCTTCTCCTTCGAGAGTCGATTACCGAGTCCTGCGGAGTTATCATCACCTAAGACAAAAGTGTCGATTACCGATATCGAGCCATTTGTGACAGAGGGAACAGGGATCCCGATTACCGAGGGCGGAGAGGGAGAGTTGGTGGACCACAGTAGTGTGGTGGAGTTCCACGCGCCCAGGGGGCTGCCGAAGAGCGAGAAATTGCGGGGGAGCGAGGAGAGGAAGAGGGTCGGAGGACCACGTCGCCGGGAGGTTCCCGAATCTGTAAGACCTTCTACCTGCTTTGTCGTTCCGGTGTCTCGTGCGTACCGTGTCTCGTAATAGTTATCGGCGAAGAGCAAGTTTCGAATTCGCGAGAGCGTCTCGCGGAGTGTACCGTATCGAGGGGTCGGACCGTTCCGATTCCTGTAATAAAGAGAAACTGAGATGAGCGAAGCGCGTCTCTATTTTTGTGTCTTCCCAACTGAATCCCGGATTCCCGATCGAACCCTCCCGTCTACCGACTATAAAATACCGCGGAGCTACCGGTCCCGTCGAATTCGCGTGTCTCGGCCTTGGGTGGTGTATCGTTTCGTATTGGTGAACGGTGCAGCCCGCTGCACCTGGCGCCCAACTCTTTGGTGCGAGTGCGAACAACCGAGGCGCGTGGACCGACGGCAGTTTGCCAACGGCGAGCGAAAATCCCGTCGCAGCGGATAGCACGCACGGCGCATGCCACCGCGTAATTTGCGGTTTGTACCGCATTCCCCAGTCTCTCCCCCGGCTTAGATTAATGTATCATCTGCATAGCAGATGATACTGCAGCCGGGGGGAGGACTACCCGGAGTTCATCATAGCGGAGGACTTCATCATAGCCCAGGTTCCACAGGAGCGGGCCCAAAACAGACCTCGGTGGAACCCCGCAGCTCATTCCCCTCTCGCGTATCTTGCCGTCGGCGTCCCTCCAACTTAGACGCCGACCCCGGAAGTAATCTTCGATGACGGCCGTGAGGTAGTGTGGGAAGCGGAAGTGTTGGGACATCGCCTCCACCACCCTACCCCAGGGCAGGGTGTTAAACGCGTTTGCAATATCCACAGATACTGCAACTCCCACTCTGCCCTCCATTACTATCGCTTCCGAGAGGGATTTTAGACGCGAGATCGCATCCACCGTCGATCTTCCCCCTCGGAAGCCGAATTGGCCGTCATCGAGATTTTGACCTTCCCGGGCCATATGTTCCATGAGGCAGGCGGCGATGACACGTTCGAACACTTAGCCCGCCTCGTCCAGGAGACATGGGGCGATACGCGGAGGGGAAATCCTCCGGTTTGCCCTCTTTTTGGAGGAGGAACACATTGGCCCTCCCCCAGACTGGGGGGAATTTGCTCTCCTTAAAGGCCGCCTCGAAGAGGTCAGCCATTCTTCCCTCTATGAACCCCGAGGCAAGGGTAAGGCCGGGGATACTATCCGGTCCTGGAGCCTTTCGGCTTTTGACCTTTCGGATGGCCCCGGCCACCTCCTTCGTGATCCCCGGTACCTCCCTCTGTTCTTCGAGGGAGGGGGTAGTATATGGGCGTAGGGGATTCCCCTTCCTAACTGGGAGAAGAGTCCCCATTACCCGTTCTAATAACCGGTGGTCAAGCGTCTCCGTTAACTGGGGCGCCGATGGCTGTAGTTTCTGCATGAC
Organism: Harpegnathos saltator; assembly: GCF_003227715.2. Lineage (NCBI taxonomy): Eukaryota > Metazoa > Arthropoda > Insecta > Hymenoptera > Formicidae > Harpegnathos > Harpegnathos saltator. The sequence goes on from NW_020230095.1 coordinate 26,808, forward strand.
CATTTTGTATGGGCGCCCCCATGGATCCGCATCTAACGTTAGGAGGAGGTTGTCCCACCCTTTTTCCCTGGCCAGCTCTATGGCCTTGCGTGATCCTCGCGCTGCCATGCAATACTCGCTGCGGGCGGACAGGGTTGACTCAGGGTTCGATGCCCGTTTGTCTCGGGCTCTTCTAAAGGCTCGCCTGAGGTGGACCGACTTCTCCTTAAATCCGCTATATCATCGGTCCACCACCAGGCGTCCCTTTTGGGGCAGAACCCGACTTTTGGCATGGCCTGATCACATGCACGTGTGATCAGGCCTATGAACTCGGCTACCACAGAGTCCAGGTCCTGCCCCTCCTTCCATGATGGCCAGGTGGTAGCCTCTAGGGAGACATTAAGTGCCTCCCTATCTAGCTGGCTCAGGGCCCATCGAGCTGATCGGGGGTTTTCCTTCCTTCTGGGCCACAGACAGTCTAGGGTGACGGATAGCTCCATTTATATGATTTGGCGGTCCGAAAGGGATTTCAATTCATCCGCCACCCTCCATGCCTGCACCCTCCCGAGGGCCGCAGGGGTTGCCCATGACAGGTCAATAATCGATTCTTCCTGCGACCCTACAAAGGTTGATTTTTCACCCTTGTTCAGGAGGTGCAGGCCCAGGTCCGCGGCCTAGTCCTTCACTTCCTCCCCCGCCTGTCGCCATGCCGAGACTTCCATAATTCTGACTTTGTGTTAAAGTCCCCGGCTATGATGACAGGACTCGGGAGGTACTGTCGTACAGCTCTCCCGATCCTTGGAGCCTAGATCTGGGAGGTCCAAGTCCTTCTTCGGGGGGAGGTAGACCCCGACCACTATTAGGGCCCCCCACCTGGCCACCACGAACCCTCTTCCTTTCTCCAACTTACAAGGGAACTGTCAGGGGTGTCCCTCACCGATTTGATTCTCCTTGAAATATGTTATAAAACAAATAAATCAAAGAGACATGTATTTTTTTATATCGGCCCAATCTCATGTTTAAGGGATGAAACAACCCTTTGAAAAAAAACGGTCTTTTCTTTGAGATCGAATATTGTCGAAACTATAAGACATACAAAATAATTGTTTCAACAAAATTTTAATAGTTTGAAGAGTACTTTGAGGTTGTGCAAAGAAAAATTTTTTTTATTAAATATTTTTTTATTTAACCACCACCTCCGCCCCCCTTTTTGCAAAATTAAAAATTTTTTTTACCGAAGTAAAGATTATTTTTTTCCAAATTCAACCATGTATAATAAAGTAACGTTACGAGAAATCATTTTCGAGAATTAATTGTTATCGCCTCCGTATATAAGCTTATCTATGTACGTGACGATAGGCCTATCGTATATACGTGACGATACGCCATCAGTTCGTCACGTTCGTGAAAACAAAATGTGCACCGCCTAGTATATAAGGCGACCGTGTATCTAACGTGAGCGTATAATATTCACAGTCAGTACAGTCTTTATACTCTGTTCTTCTATTATGCACCATCTTTATACTCTGTCTTCTGTTATATTCACATCAGTGGAACTTGCTAAACCACGAGAATACGAGAACTTTCATGTGAGAGGTACGTAAATATTCTACGAGCTACTGTCTTTTACATAATTTTCTCGACATAAATATGTTCCTTAATGTCTGGTGTATCGATGAAAAAAGGAAGAATTAAAATCGGTTAATATTTTGTATTGTTTTAGGTAAATGTTGAATATAAAATAGCTTTTACCCAATTATCGGAAGCACGTAAAATTTTTGAAGTGGTTGAAGTTAGGAGTAAATAGTTTTATTACAACAGACAGTAAAGTTTAACATCCTTGGAAATGATTATTAATCCGCGTAACGTTGTTAGACTTTTATTGATGTCAATAAATTCAATGTATCTAATAGAAATGCCAGTAACTGAAGCAGAAATAGAATTAAAAGGAAACACACAAAAAGTATTACTGGATAGCATTTTTCATTATAATGGGTTGGAAGTAACGGAAGAAATATATCTCGATTATGAAGAACCTTATAAATTACACAGTCCTGAAATAATTGAAAATGAAGAAGCATGGGGTGAAGATAATTTGAATTCTCAACCTCAATGTTCAAATGTTGACGAAGATTTTGACAATTTTTATAAAAGACGGGCTGTTGAGTATTGGCGGAATAGAGATAATGAAGAAAATAATAACGATAGAACAAGGAGTCGTTCTCTAAAATTAGTGCAACATACATTTAAAAGAGTTTCATCTCTACGTCAGTTAAGACGGTGGGAAGGACAATTGCAATCAGGTGGAAATCGTGTAGAAAAATTATCTTACATCTCCAAATTTACACATGGTAAATTTACTGCTGCTGTTGAATCAGGATTCATGGTTCATGATATTGATATAAAAAGATGGGCTTTGCAAGCTCAGGAAGAAATAGGAAATTTACATCCTATATTTAAAGCATCTCCCAGTTGGGTAGCAAGATTCAAAAAGTCCCACCGAATTTTTTCAAGAAAAGTTACGAAGTTTGTCACTAGAAGAACATTGGAAGATTCTGTTGATTTGCAAAAAACAACTGATGATTTTTTGAAAGCAGTAAAGCCTCTTATTGAACAGTTTGGATCTGAAAATATTTATAATTCAGATCAAAGTGGTTTCCAATTGGAAATTCATTCTGGAAGATCATTGTCTAACGAAGGAGAAAAGAAAACAGAACGTGTCGTGCAGTCTATCATCAACGATACATTCATACACGATACAACCAATAATATCGTGTGATGGCAAATAGCTGTCACTTTTATTTACTGTGCTAAAAGAAGTTCATGGTAGATTTGGACCAAGAGTAGAAGGAAACTTGTTTAAACCAATAAATGTTATTGTAAAAGCATCGAAATCTGGCAAAATGACATCAGGTGTAGATATCCTTTTATAACTATTTCATATTTTATTTAACAATCTAAAAGGCGTCATGAAAAAGCTATTAAATTAACATTTACATTTCTTACAGATCATTTTAAAATGTGGTTAGAAGAAGCTTATTTTCCAAACATTGGTTCTAATAGCGTTCTTCTTATCGATTCATGGACTGGAGATTGCCCTAATATCATTTCGGATTTAACACCTTCGGGAAAACGTATTACTACTATGATAATACCAAAAGGCACTACAGGAAAAATACAACCATTAGATGTGTATAGATTTAGAATTTGGAAAAATTTTGCTAAAAGATTTTCAGATATTGTTTTACTATTGGAAAGCGATATAAATTTGCATGAACGAAATAATATAATAAAGTTGCAATCACTGATACATAATCAGTTGTCATCCCCACGATATCACAACTTGTTTAAATATTCATGGTTTAAAAGCGGTTATACAGACGAAAGACCAGAAGAGTTTAAAAACCCTGTGCAGTTTAGTTTTGACGAAACTTCAACTACATGTGACATCGAAGGTTGTAACAATATAGCGGTAATAAGATGTTCGTGGTGTAAAAAGTCATTATGTTTGAAACACTTTTTCCACGAATATCATTATTGTAATGAGTATAATGAGAGCGAATAACTCTAAATATAAATTTATTATATTCTTTTAATTATTAAGTACGTTTATGAATTATTGTGTAAACTACAAAATATAGAAGCATAAATATGTAAAAGTATGTACGAAAATATTCGAAAATATATACAAAAACATCAGTCCTCAACCCCTATGAGCCATAAACCCTTCATTGGATGTACGTGTGATTTTTTAGAAATATTTTATTATAATTCACAAACGTTTCGGTCATATATTTGGCTATTAATGTGCTCTTCTAAAACAAATAATTCTTCTCTAGTACTCTAAAGTTGTCTTCTTCATATTACGTGCGCTTAATATGTAATGTCTTTCCCAAGGAATCGCCAAAAGCCATTATATATTTTCGAATCTTATTAGTAGGTTCAGGAGCCCCATCGCGT
>NW_020230095.1:34866-67366 GCF_003227715.2 Harpegnathos saltator
AAAATCGTCATAAAATCGATGATTTACGTTAAGAATATTTATTTGCAAGAAAACGATATTTCATGGAAGAGCATAGCAGGATAAGCATGTATGTGCTGCCTCGCTTGGATCTAGTTGAGATTTTTACAATAAGTTGACATTGATGTAAGATAATATTTCCCAAGAGATTGTATTTAAAAAAAATTGTTTTATGGGAATTATGGAGGTAGAAAGAAAAATCGATAAAAATTTTTTTTCTCGAAAACGGCCGAACCGATTTTGATGAAAAAATATGTTATGGGTTCAATGCCACAATATTATAACAAAATTACGGAATTTTTTTTTCAAAAAATACAGTTTAAAAAAATTTTTCAGAATCTTTTTGAATTTTTTTTTATGTTATGCACTTGAGGCACTATCACCATTTTCTCCCTAAAAAATCTTTAGATATTCTAGAATAACATGTCCGAGTTTCAAAACGATCGGAAGGGTAGTATATAATTTTAAATGTGAAGATCTTGAGTGCGTCACGTACGGCGTATGATGCGCTGTATAGTCCTTTGCTCTGTATGCAACAGCATCTTATGATTCATTGTGTGACTAGGAATAGTTAAATAACTGGCCAAATTTTTTTTTTAGACTTAAAGTACAAAATATTTTGTTTAGTATAACGGCAATAATTGTTTGAAGAATTGAAAGTTGAAGTGAATTGTTTGCAGAATTGTATAATTTATCTGGCCAAGTCATTTATTCTAAATCTGGCTAAATCTCTAAACCTCCTCACAATTTACAAACTGAAAACGGACAAATTGAAAACAAATCTATACAATTTTTCATTCAAATGCCTGCGATCAGTCCACAATAAATGTAGTTTCTAAGGTCTGCTACGGGGAGGTTGCAGTACGTTTTTAGCCTCTTTATTATGAGATATTTGTTTATCGTGAGTCTCCTCGCCTTTCACAAATCGGGGTGCATTTTTAATTTGAGTCGAGCATCGATTTTCTACTAGTATGTATATTGTCATTTTAATATAAGATTGCATTCGAACTTCTTCTAGAATAACTGTACACACACACACACACATATATATATATATATATATTGTATATATGCATGTGTAGGCCTCTTCTCCAGACAGGACACGATAGATCAACCCCATTTTGATTTAGAGTAACTTTATCGAGGAATAAAATGGTAACAATGTAGTCTGTACAACTCGTATATCTCCTCTTTCTGCGTTTCCCTATGTTCCGCTATGTTTCGCTTGCTCGCTTCCTTCTCCGCTTCGCTTCGCTTCTCTCCGCTAGAGAGCGCTCGCTCATGTCCCACAGCGCCCTCGCGCTCGGGCCTGTGCGATGCCCCGCTTACGCGCTTTTCAAAGAAAACGCTTACACATGTAACAATGTATGTTTAAAATTATGTGTGTGTACAATATACTACATATAAAATATGTAATATTACATTATTTACGAAAAAATAAATATATATTGAAGAAAAAATTGTAATAACGAATAGCTAGCAGCTACATTTCACGTACATTTCTTACTCAGCAACGCTCCTGAGCCAGAGCGATCCGCCGCTGAGGCTCAAGCAAGAGTGGGGCAACGGTAGGGGCCTCTGAAATCGACCCGAAATGTGCCACTAATTCCGACGCCTGATATAAAGGAAGACTTTGGCAATAACTTCGTTTCTTTCAACGTTTATTTTGTTCTGCGATTATCGCATGTTCTTGCTGTCGATATATTGACATATTTCGAAGCCACAAATTTAGATAACGATTTGATTTACAATATATACAATATATATATATACGTGTGTGTGTGTGTGTGTGTGTACAGTTATTCTAGAAGAAGCTCGAATGCAATCTTATATTAAAATGGCAATATACATACTAGTAGAAAATTGATGCTCGACTCACATTAAAAATGCACCTCGATTTGTGAAAGGCGAGGAGACTCACGATAAACAAATATCTCACAATAAAGAGGCTAAAAACGTACTGCAACCTCCCCGTAGCAGACCTTAGAAACTACATTTATTGTGGACTGATCGCAGGCATTTGAATGAAAAATTGTATAGATTTATTTTCAATTTGTCCGTTTTCAGTTTGTAAATTGTGAGGAGGTTTAGAGATTTAGCCAGATTTAGAATAAATGACTTGGCCAGATAAATTATACAATTCTGCAAACAATTCACTTCAACTTTCAATTCTTCAAACAATTATTGCCGTTATACTAAACAAAATATTTTGTACTTTAAGTCTAAAAAAAAAATTTGGCCATTTATTTAACTATTCCTAGTCACACAATGAATCATAAGATACTGTTGCATACAGAGCAAAGGACTATACAGCGCATCATACGCCGTACGTGACGCACTCAAGATCTTCACATTTTAAAACTATGTACTACCCTTCCGATCGTTTTGAAACTCGGACATGTTATTCTAGAATATCTAAAGATTTTTTAGGGAGAAAATGGTGATAGTGCCTCAAGTGTATAACATAAAAAAAAAATTCAAAAAGATTCTGAAAAGTTTTTTAAACTGTATTTTTTGAAAAAAAATTCCGTAATTTTGTTATAATATTGTGGCATTGAAACCCATAACACATATTTTTTCATCAAAATTGGTTCGGCCGTTCCCGAGAAAAAAATTTTTATCGATTTTTCTTTCTACCTCCATAATTCCCATAAAACAATTTTCTTTAAATATAATCTCTTGGGAAATATTATCTTACATCAATGTCAACTTATTGTAAAAATCTCAACTAGATCCAAGCGGGGGCAGCACATACATGCTTATCCTGCTATGCTCTTTACGAAAAAACTTAATTTATGCCGTAAGATATGTCAAATTGTGCAATTTTTTTTAGACGCAACATCTTCACTTTTGGAAAGACTACGAGAAGGAGGGAGAATAAATGCAACATCTTCCTTAAAATGCTACTTAAAACATAGGCTCCGCTCTTGAAAATACAAGAAAAAACTAGGAGACATTTAATAATAATAAAAATTACAATAATAATAACGAGACGTTATATAGCATCTCCTTAAATCAGAGAAAAAACTTTTTTTTTTATAAAAAATCGATCGATCGACTTCGGCATCTAATTACATATTCAGAACATGTCTAACTATCGTGTGAACTAGCGAAATAAAAAAATATTAATTTTTTATATGCACCGCGCTATTTCTATAGGTGTCTCACTCGTTGTAATAGCCATGTATCGCGCTTTTCTCTTTTATAACGCTATAAAAATTCATTCTCATCAATAAAATATATATTATTATTTCTATCAAGTTTGAAATCAATCGTCTGCTTAGTTTCCGAAAAAAAAATTCGCGGAAATAGCTTATTTTTCTGGACTACAGACAGGATTGCCTCCTAAATCGGCATTTCTGCTAAAGAGAAAAGAGGAAAGTGCGATACATCGCTATTAGAGCGAGCAAGACACCTAAAGAGACAGCGCGGTGTTTGTATAGCTGTCTCACTCATATTGCCTGCATTCAAGCGTAGAGTGAATGAGACACCTACTGGGGACACCATTAACCGTACCACGTCTGGTAATGCTTTCTCTCTCGATCGTGCGACGTGCGATAAGGATGCATCATCGGAATGTCTCCCACCACTTCTCCTTCGCTTCTCTCGCGTTGTATTGTACGCCCATATGCGTATGCGTATATGCCTGTCATCACTTTCTATTGTTTTACAGGCATATACGACATCGCCGAGGGATACCATACCTGCCTCTGAGTATACGTATATCTTACACTTTCTCACTCTCTCATTCTCCCACTCCCTCACTCCCTCACTCTCTCATTCCTTCATACTCTTCCTCATTCTCTCTCCCTCTCTCGCTCCCCCCTTTCTCTCCTCTCACCCCCTCTCTCTCACCCCCTCTCTCCTCTCTCTCTCTTCTCTCTCTCTCTCTCTCTCTCTCTCTCACATACACACACACACACATTTTGTCCTATACTGTATTCTAACATATAATTCGCATACATACTCGCATTCGCTGCTAATTAATATAAAATATATTGTACACGTAAACATGGACGCGGACAATACCTAAAAAATAATTATGTACGTACCAGGTATGTCGGTAATTACTTTCCGGTTTTTGTAACAGATGTCACTAGCCATAAGTATGCAATGTTATGATTTGATACATATGTCATTTTATTCTACTGACATTAAGCTTAAAACTACACAAGTTATGTTCCGCCAAAATAACAGCGTTATAGATTAATAATTTTTTGAAAATGTCGAGTTTTGTGCCTGAAAACGTGCATTTGCGGCACGCGTTACTTTTCTTGTTTAATCAAAAGAAAAAAGCTGCTGAAAGTCATCGTTTGCTGGTAGAGACTTATGGTTAGCATGCTCCAACCATAAGAACATGTGAAACGTGGTTTCGACAATTCAAATGTGGTGATTTCAACGTTCAAGGCAAAAAACGTCCTGGTAGGCCGAAAACGTTTGAAGATGCGGAATTGCAGGAGTTATTGGATGAAGACCCAACACAAACTCAAAAACAATTGGCAGAAAAGTTGAATGTGAGCCAAGTAGCAATTTGTGAACGATTACAAGCGATGGGAAAAATCCAAAAGATGGGAAGATGGGTGCCACATGAATTGAATGACAGGCAATTGGAAAATCGAAAAATCGTCAACGAAATGCTGCTTCAAAAGTATGAAAGGAAGTCATTTCTGCATCGAATAGTAACGGGTGATGAAAAATGGATTTATTTCGAAAATCCCAAGCGAAAAAAATCATGGTTATCACCTGGCGAAGGCGGCCCATCGACTGCAAGGCCAAATCGCTTTGGTCGTAAGACCATGCTCTGTATCTGGTGGGACCAGGTTGGTGTCGTATATTATAAACTGTTGAAACCTGGAGGAACAGTTAATACTGATCGCTACTAACAACAAATGATCAATTTGAACTGTGCATTGATCGAAAAACGTCCACAATACACTCAAAGACATGATAAAGTGATTTTGCAGCATGACAACGCGCCGTCTCATACAGCAAAACCAGTCAAAGAAGTGTTGAAATCACTTGGATGGGAAGTTTTATCGCACCCGCCGTACTCTCCAGACCTGGCTCCATCCGACTACCACCTTTTCGCATCGATGCACGTGCTTGCAGAGCAGTACTTCGCCGATTTCGAAGAAGTTAAAAAACGGCTCGATGAATGGTTTAGCTCAAAGGAGAAACAGTTCTTTTGGAATGGCATCCATAAATTGCCTGAGAGATTGGCAAAATGTATAAAATCAAATGGCCAATACTTTGAATAAATATATTTTAACTATCCATTGTAAATAACGTGTTTTCTTTAGCGAAGAAACCGGAAAGGAATTACCGACACACCTGGTATGTACGTATATGTACATATGTATGTACGTATATACGTAAGTGTATCTATTTATTTTACATTCTCTCTCTCTCTCTCTCTCTCTCTCTCTCTCTCACTCCTCTCTCTCGCTCTCACTACTCTCTCACTCTCTCTCTCGCATATTTTGTCCTGTACTGTATTCTAGCATATCTCTCGCTTACACGCTCGCATTCGCTGCTATTTAATATAAAATATATTGTCGTACACGTAGACGTAGATGCGGAAAATACCTAAAAATGATTATGTACGTATGTACGTATATACGTAACTATATATATTTATTTTATATTCTCTCTCACTCTTTCTCTCTCTCTCTCTCTCTCTCTCTCTCTCTCTGGCTGTCACTCCTCTCTCATTCCTCTCTCTCACTTTCTCTCTCGCACATTTTGTCCTATATTGTATTCTACAGCATATCCCTCGCTTACACGCTCGCATTCGCTAATATCTGCTTGTTCAGCGCTCTCGTAGCGCCCCTGGTGTCGGAAAAACGAGATGCACATATCCTCACTCTTATGCGTCCGAAGTTTCTTACTTTCTTACTTTCTTACTGAATCGAAAATTTCCGTGATTCGGACTTTTACTTAAAATACCTCCACTTAGAGACAACGTACACAAAAATCATAACAACATTTTGCTTCCTACTTTTTAAGACCGAATCGATTGGGACTAAAAAATCTCGATCGGTTCATCTATTGCTGAGATATGAATATCTCACCTCGTTTTAACTCGCAGTTTCGCGTATAATAGGCATGGTGTGCCTCGCGCCGTTCAGACGCAGCTTCGTTGCGCTTGAACTTGGCACGAGGCACTACCGTGCCTTTGATAAATTACCGAGTTACGACTTGTACAACTTTTAGCCTTTGAGATATCTGCTAACCTATAAATAAAAGTTTTAGATCTCTGTACGGATATAATTCGATAAATTCTCGTAGAAACTGAGAATATTAACGTACATTTAAGTGCGATATCGAAAAATCCGGTAAAGTAAATAATATTAACGTACAAAAAGATTCTTGATAAAGAACAAGGGACAAGAGTACCACTTGAGATCACGGAAGTAGTCCCACCGTGAAACTTAATTTTGTTTCATATTATCATATTAACGTTTTATTTATCCACATTTAGAGGTATTATTAAATAGTTAGAGGACCTATAACCTAAATATATATCATTATATCTTGTATATGTTATGAATAACCGGAAAAATACAAAAACACGAGTTCCAAATACATATATTCTAGTATATTCCAGTAGTATTTAAGTTGCATACATATTCGTCATATTTAATCACACCTAGTTTTAAGAATATTTTAACAGTATTTAGTGGCCATGTGTATATATCCTTAGTAGTAGCGTTGCTACAATAACCACCTTATCTACAGGACATTTATTGTATTATTCGCATCACATTATTCGTAGTATATAGATTTAAGAGGATCCTCGGATCAAAATCACGCGATCGCGAGTTGAACGATACATTAGACCAGCTACTCGCGCAGAAACCATATAGTTTGGCTTGCTAGGTCGCTACTTGAGAACCTCGAATGTTCCAACACCACGCGTAACGGTGCGAAAAATTCAGAAGTTCCGTAGAGCAAACCCAGAAACATGTCAGTTGCGGACGAGAAGAACGAACTCGTTTCGAACGAAGCGAGACCCGCGACGCGATCGGAGCGTGCGTACGGACTCTCGCAGCCGCTACTCAAACAACCATCTTTCGTGTCTATCGGAGGCCCGATATTAGCTAGAACCGCGTCGGAAGGGAGCGTTCTGACACAGCCAGTCGTACGCTCGACCGCGTTCGATAGCATCGAAACCGACAGAGCCACGTTCGGAAGCACGATCGCCGGGCCAAACCAGACGAACTGGGGCTTTGGCGAAAATTTTATCTTAAGCAGCACGGTAAAGTCCGCGATTCTAAACATATCGCTGAAACTCGCGAAAGACTCGCGGCTAACCGAGATCAGCGAACAAGTCGACGAGATGAAAGAACTGATCAGAGGCATGGCTTCTCAGTTAAAAACCCTCGAGGCGGACAAAACACGCAAGATTACGAGCGAACCGCCGAAAATGAGAGCCGAGGCATGGAGCAGGTACCGATTGCAACGGGGCTACGGTAGTGGTGAGTTCATTGAGGTTAAAGACGACGCGAGATCCATGCATTCCGCAACTTTCAACACCCGCGATCGTTTCGGAGAACGATTCGATACCGCGCGAGACTAACCAATTCACAGTAGCGAAATAGACGAGGATCTCTACGATCCTGATCCGGATCGCGAGTATGTAACGGTCGCGCCTCCAGGCTCGGTTGTTTCGGGTTGATCCGGCCCTGTGGCTTGGATCGCGGTTTGCGAGCCGACCACAGGAAAGATTTTCAGGTGAAGGTGTGTGTGTGGTGTGTATATGTGTCAATAAGCGGAGACAAAATAAATATAACACAATAAGTCTTTATTTGCCCGTCACGACCGCGTGCCGTGACGCGACGTCCCAATGTTTGGGTGTTAGGTGATTGCGTGAATCGTTTCCGCGGACGCTACGAGCCCCGCGGGGTCACCGTGGTAGGTGAGCGATTTGCTTGGGGCTTATTTCTGTAATTATTTCGGACGGCGCTTGACACGCACCGAGGATGAGGGTCGAGCCACTGATTAGTGACCGCGCGGTGTGTGTTTCCGTTGTGATTTAAAGCGCTAGCTTGGGTGATTCGGCACGCGACTTGACGACGGGTCGGAAAAAAACGGTATAAGAACGTGTCGCGACACGTCGCGCTCGCTTTTGTCCTCGGCCGCAGCGTTGATCGCCCCGGGGGTCGAGGGGTGCGGGCGATGGGAGTATTCCTTGTGTGCTGGACCGACGCGTCAACTCACAGCTGATCAGCTCTTGCCTTCCTGGTGTCCTATTTGATGAAATTAAGAAAGAGATATCGTGAGATCGTTCCGGTGAACACACCGGAGCGACGGCAAACTCGCCGTCCGATCCCCTATATCGCAAAGACGGCACAAAAGAAGATCGTTCCGGTGAACACACCGGAGCGACGGCAAACTCGCCGTCCGATCTTTATATCGCAGAGACGGCACAAAATAAGATCGTTCCGGTGAACACACCGGAGCGACGGCACGGAATATCGCAAAGACGGCACAAAATAAGATCGTTCCGGTGAACACACCGGAGCGACGGCAAACTCGCCGTCCGATCCTTATATCGCGAAGACGGCACGAAATATCGCAAAGACGGCACAAAATAAGATCGTTCCGGTGAACACACCGGAGCGACGGCAAACTCGCCGTCCGATCCTTATATCGCGAAGACGGCACGAAATATCGCAAAGACGGCACAAAATAAGATCGTTCCGGTGAACACACCGGAGCGACGGCAAACTCGCCGTCCGATCCTTTATATCGCAAAGACGGCACAAAAGAAGATCGTTCCGGTGAACACACCGGAGCGACGGCAAACTCGCCGTCCGATTCCTTATATCGCAAAGACGGCACAAAATAAGATCGTTCCGGTGAACACACCGGGGCGACGGCAAACTCGCCGTCCGATCTTTATAGCCCAAAGAACAGGTATTATTAATCACCGTCGTAGACGGCCTGGTAACTAACTTACGAATTTCGGCAGAAGCTTCTCGGTTGATCCTCTCTCGGAAAGAACTAGCCGCGGAGACGGAACTCTGGAGACTCTCTCTCGTCAAAATCTGCCGGGGTTATATACCCGAGATTTTGGGGCTTCGGTTTTCCTCGCCCTTAATCGGAGTTAATTCCGCTTTTTAATCGGAATTAATCGTGATTATGCGGCGTCTGCCGAATAACTTCGGCGGTGCCGCTAGCTCGGTTCGGCGGCCGATCGTGCCCGAGCGTCGTTGCCTGGTAGTCGGGCATATTCGGCCGAGCGCGACGTTTAGGCGCGGTGTCAGCGCGGGTTGGGGGGTGTGCGCTCAGCTGACTGTCGCGTGCTGCTAGGCGGCAGTCAGCGTAACGGCACAAAGATTTTTGTGTCGTTACAAGTAAACGTCGGAAAGACGCAAACTAAGAATCCTACGATTCCGCGAAGAAGAAAGACCGCGATATTCGACTCGCGAGGCAGCTGCTATTATATATCGCTACATCAGCGGAGGAACGAAGAGTGCAGAAGGCAAAGTGAAGGGAGGAAGAAATCGCCGTTAAGCACCGCGAACGAACCCATTCGGAGATTTAAAATTCTCCGGTCGCAGCGACAAACAGCATCCTGTCAGATTCCTCGACGATTTTCTGGACATCGCGGATTATAAGGAGCTGAGAGAACGAGACCGACTTTATTTCTTCAAACACTGCGTACAAGGTCGGGCCAGAGAATGGTTCGACTTCCAAGAATTTCATGAATTCGGTGAAGTTTTAGTAAAATTGCGGGAGAAATATCAGGGAAGGGTCGATCAGAACGAACTTCGCGACGCGGTTAGGAACGGCATGAACAACAAGTCGGGTCGTACGATGAGCGAATACGTCGAGAAGTTCACCCGCGACGCGAGATACTCTCCCCCGATTCCCGAATGCGAGCTGGTGGAATACCTCAGCCAGCACTTCACCGCTGATCTATCTATGAGGACCTACTCATGTTACCTACTCATGAGTAGACACGATATCCGAACTGTCACCGTGTCTAACCGTGATTCAAAACCGCGAGCGAAATCGTGCGCATATCGCGGTCAAAGAACGCATGCTGCGCGAACTCGAGTCGGAGAAATCCTACTCGAGATCGAGGCAGTACGGCAAGACCGCGTACGATAGACGAGATTATCCGGAATATTCGCGTCGTTCAACGGACCGCACTCGCTGTCGCAAACCGACGACCGAGCGCCGAGACTCGGGAAGAGCTTACTATCCCGAGAGGTACGTGAACCTCGCGAGAGATGCGATCCGGTGATGGCTAAACGAGAACGATCGGTTACCCGGGAACCCTCGGCGAGCTGATCGCGCGATTATCGAGACAGGCGGGAGTCCGCGGAGGTGCGAACCTCAGTCTCTGTGCCTGAGACGACTGGAAACGGAGAACGACGATCAGTTCCCTGAGATGGGTCGACTACTCGAGATCGACGCGAGACATCGCGACCGCGCGAATCGCGGAATGAAGTATCGTCGCTAAGAATGGACGAGATGATCATAGAGTTACGAGATCTTGAGGACCGAGACCAGCGCCTCGAGGAGAAAACGAGAAATGTACCCGTGATCAGGATAGACGTGGTCGCGGAGGACAAGACCGAACTCGATAGAATCACGACTAGCGCCTTACTCGACACAGGAGCGGCGATATCCGCTGTGAATCCCAGTCTGATACGCGACTTCGAACAGCGAATATGCAATAAGACGGATACCGAGACCGAAAAGCTGTTTCCTCGTGTAGAGATTAATAAGACCCACGTGCACGGGGCCTTCAACCAGAAGGGCGTACATACGAGCGCGCTGATTCAGCTAACCGTCGAGCTGAGAGACTTGGAAGGCCGCGTAAACAAGTATACGCACGAGTTCTACGCGATCGAAACACTTTTCGTTCCAATGATCCTAGGAGCGGACTTTCTCAGCAAATACAGCATCGCCGTGACATGTCCGAAACCCACGTCGTTTATCGGTGCGAATCGCGCCGAAGAACTGCACGAAACACCCGAAACGAGTCTACCGTCAACGTCCGAAGCGAATCCCGAAAACGTCGAGGTACTCGAGACGCGAAAGTCGGTTACCGAGGACACATTCGCGAACATCAGCGACGACTTTCCGCGCAAACTCGAGAGTCTCTTGGACCAGTATGGTCAACTCTTGGACGAATCCCTCGGAAAGATCCGAGGCTACGAGCATGAGATCCGTATGACCACAGCGAGGCCGTTCAAGGGCAAGTCGTATCCGATTCCTCGCAAACATCTCGAGGAAGTACGACGACAGATCAGCGAGATGGGAACTCTTGGAGTCGTCAGTAGGGCCGCGACGCAGTATATAAACAGTATATAAACCTTGGTGGCGGTAACCAAGTCCAACGGGAAGATCCGTATCTGCCTCGACGCCCGTGCGATTAACGAGCGTATGGAGAATGATCACGCGCAGCCTCTGACTATCGACGAGATGTTAGCGGGCATCGGGCAAAAGCATCTGTTCAGTAAACTGGATATAACCCAGGCATATTGGCAGATACCGTTGGACGAAAACTCTAGACAGTACACGGGTTTCTCCTTCGAACACCAGACTTACGTCTTCGAACGGCTTCCGTTCGGAATAAAAACGACTGGCACGTCGTTCACTCGATCGAGGCGATCGAGGCCGCACTCAAGGAGAAGACCGATCTCAAGTCGTGCGTCACTGTGTATCTCGATGACGTATTGATAGCCAGCGAAAACGAGAGCGACCATTTGCAACAGCTGGAGGGCGTGTTCGACGCGCTGCAGACGGCCGGTTTTCGCTTAAACAGACAAAAATGTGAATTCGCGAAGGATCGAATAGTCTTTTTGGGACATGATATCTCGCGAGTCCACGTGACCATCACGGACGAGACCAAGCAGAACGTAATAAATTTTCCAAAGCCGCGAAACAAGAAGGAGGTACAGGCCTTCCTCGGACTGGTGAATTGGGACCGCCGGTTCATCCCGAATCTCGCACGATACACGATCCACATGGAAAGGTTGCTCAGAAAAGACGTGAAGTTCGAATAGTTCACGACGACGCATCAGGCGTTCTGAGATATTAAAGATAGCGTACGCGACGCGAGCCGACTTTATCTACTAGATCCGGCGTACAACTACGGAGTAGAGACAGACGCGTCAACCGTCGGAATAGGTGCGCGTCTCTTTCAGTTCGATGAATCGGGTCGCGAGTACACCGTCGCGTACGCGAGCCGCAGTTTGAAGGGCGCCGAGCGTTGCTACACCATAACAGAGCTCGAGGGACTAGCCCTCGTGTGGTGCTTGCGAAAATGGCGAGTAATCCTGATGGGACGTCGCGTAAAGGTAAAGACCGACCACCTTGCACTCAACTTCGTAAGCGCATGCGCCATGGCGAGTCAGCGAATGGTAAGATGGCTCGCCTTTTTACAAGAATTCGACCTCAACATCTGTCACGTTCCCGGCGCGACAAACACCACGGCGGACGCGCTTTCGCGCAAACCGATTCGCAAACGAAGAAGAACCGAGCGCAGCGAGCGCTGGAAGCGACAGCAAAGAACCAGCGACTCTGGTTCATCCGAGTCGGGCTGCGAAAGAGACACCAATTATGAGTGGGACCGCGAAGGCCGCAAAAAGTACGCGCCTCGTATGTCTCATGGCTGAGACTGACGAGGGCAGGAACACTCGTGATTGTATCGAGTTCATCCGCGACGCGCAAATCAACGATTCGCTTATATTAGAATGAGCGGCGGATGACCCGAACTAGTATCAGATGCGCAACGGATTTATCCGAACTGTGCGAGAAGATGGTAGCGACCGAGTCACAGTATCGAACGAGATCGCGTGGGAATTGATAAGTTAGATCCACCAGTACCTTACCCACTTCAGCACCGACAAACTTTTAGAGTTCGCGAGACGATATTTCGACATTGACGACGTCGACCGAATCACTCGAGACGTAGTGGCCTCGTGTCACCTTTGCATAGCAACAAAAGTGTACTCGAGACCTACTCGAAGAGCAGAGTATTATGATCTCCCGCAAAACGTCGGCGAGGTCGCGTCCATCGACTTGTACGGGCCTTTACCAAAATCCTACGACGGACACGCGTATGTCCTCGTAATGATAGACCAATTCTCGAAGTATACCAAAATGTACCCATTACGAGACCAAAAACTCAAGACCATCGAACGAGTACTCGAGGAAGGTTACTTCCTCGACGTTAACCGCGTACAATTTTATCCGACTGTGGTGGTCAGTTCCTTGCAGGTCACTGGAAGGAATTCGCCCGACGACAGGGGTTTAAGGTACGAAAAACATTCCCGTACAACCCACAGAGCAACCCCGTAAAGAGAGTCATGCGAGAGTTGGGTCGCGCGCTGCGTGCGTACGCGTGCGACGATCATCGTCGATGGGACGAGATCGTGCCGCGCATCGAGCAGATACTTAACGCGACCGAGCACTCGAGCACCGGAGTGCCACCCTCGATACTCGAGGACCGCGAGGTAGATCTTGTGATAGATCCACCCGAGATACCGACCTCGAGTCACACCATAGTTAGACCGTGACGGACTAAAACAAAAGGCCAGCGAGCGTCTCCGAATTATGGCGCGGAAACGCAGACGCCAGAGCGAGAAACATGATACAGCCGCGCAGTACCAAGCGGGAGACCTAGTGTGAGTCAAGGCGCATCGCCGCAGTGACCAACGACACGCGAAAATTCATAAATTGTTCCCGCTGTACGAGGGACCATTTCGCGTGCGCGGCGAGACATCCGAACGCGTACTTAATAGAGCGTCTAACTTCCGAGTTCATAGGTCAGTACAACATGCGACAACTGCGACCACATACGCGTACCGGTATGGAGACACGCGGAGACCGAACGAGAATTTTTCGGATCATGGGGAATCGCAATCCACACCATATAGCGAACCGAGATACAGTGCCGAGCTCGAATCACCATATGAGCCGGAACGCGAAGTTCCGAGGCCTGGGCCTAGTAGAAAACGAATCAGACCAAAGATTCGATTAGCTACTATAGCGCGTAAGCTGTCATCGAACTCCGACGACTTGAACGAATACTGGATTCAACCGAAAAGAACCCATAAACTCAATCACCAAATGATATTGCTGCCGGAGTTCGACGAAACCTGGGATGTCGTAAGACTACCCAAGCGGCCGGGCAAACACCGGAAAATTCGAACTGGCGGGAGTATCCCCTCGCGACCATCGCGGGGACCGCGGGAGATCCAATCGATCTCTAAAAACCCCTCTCGAGAACAACGAGTGTCTTAACGAGTGTCTCTCTCATCTAATTGCAGGTCCAGCATGAGTTTCAAGGAACTGGGACGAGAGTGCGAAGAGCTGCGAGGAGAATTGAGGAGACAGCGCCAGAAGGAACG
This sequence comes from Harpegnathos saltator, assembly GCF_003227715.2. Classification (NCBI taxonomy): domain Eukaryota; kingdom Metazoa; phylum Arthropoda; class Insecta; order Hymenoptera; family Formicidae; genus Harpegnathos; species Harpegnathos saltator. The sequence goes on from NW_020230095.1 coordinate 49,260, forward strand.
TGAACTCGAAGAGGCCAAATGCGAGAAAATGCGGAAAGAAATCTCCCAGTTGCGACGTTCCATCACCGAATGTCGGAATAACATCAAACGACTGGAGGCCTCGTCATCCTCAGAGGAAGCCGAGAGTACCCTGAACATCGAGTCGCAACGTCAACAAACACCGACTCAAAGCCAAAGCGACCGTGAGACCACTCGGCGGACACACATCGAAGCAACCTCGAACTCGACAGGACCTGACAGAGCAATATTACCTGAGGCTCGATGGGAGTATCCAGATCCAGAGTATCCTAAACCAAAGAGCGTGACAAAATCAAGCATTCCGAAGCCAACGAGGACAACAAGAACATCGAAACCCAGTCCCAAAGACAGCAGCGACAAGGAGAACGGCGAGCCAGTAGCCGAGAAACCAGCAAGCAAGCTCCGCATGAAGCCACTGGTAAGGCTGAAACGTCTCGAGAAAATGCCACAAGATCGGAACAACAACCAAGCCGACGACAAGGAAAAGCGGAAAAGCCATCACCGTGACAAGGCAGCCATCCTGCGGGAGAAACTGGAAACGCTACGAAAAAGGAAAATAAGAGACGAACGAGCGGCTCGCCTTCGAAAAGAAAAGGAAGAGTACAAGAGAGAGTTGAAGCGACACGCGAATCAGCGATATCGCAAGAAAGTTGCCGAAAAACTAAAAGCCGCTACCAGAAGACTCTCTCGAACGATCGCCGACTCGCCTGAATCGAGTGCCCCCGAATCTCCGGACCGATGGCCCGGAAACACGGAGGCAGGTGGGAGTGTGCAACGGCCCACGGTTGCAGGCGAGAGGGAGCCGACGGCCGACCGACGCGCCAAGGACAGCTGAGAGCCGGAATCGAGGGTCGCCGAAACACACCGACGGCCTAGGATAGTGGAAGACCGACCGGCGCCAACCAGACCTCGAGAGGAAAGCCGAGGACCAACCGGACCGTGTGAGAAGAGGCTCAACAGCCCGATGGTCATCGATCTGACCGAGGAACTGAAGGAGGAGTATCCACCGACGACAGGCACCAGTGTCAAGGAGGAACCGAGGGAAATAGGATTCTGACGCCGGAAGAGAGCGGACATGCGCGTACCCGCTCCCGTGAGATAAGATTTTGTAACTGCGCGACGTGACCAAGAGCGAGGCGAAGCTGCGGCGGCTGTAAGGAAGACGAATAAAAGGCTTTCAGTTAAAAGTGCGGTGTGTTTACATTTCCTTCTGTGATCCCCGTCCATTTCCGGGACGGTAGCCCCGTGCGTGATCCAACAGGACGGGTGGCGACCGACTATCTAAAAGAGAACCTGCAATCTTCCGCGAGAAAGGACTTGCAGTCCGGTTACAACTTAACCTTGCAACAGCACACAGTTGCAAGCGAAGGGGAGCCGAGGCCAGCGGCCGAGCGTACCGAGATGCCTGGACAACCGAGGACTACTAGGGTCGAGGAAACGAGGCCTGTGCCAACCATCAGCAAGGACAGGAAGGGAGGACTGGGCGGGTGAGTAAACGCCAGGAGCCCATCCCAACACCAACAGGGGATGGAGGTCGGGGATCGGGATGGTTCTCGACAGAGCATAACCCAGTGCTGGGAGATCCAGAGAATTTCCGGGCGTGCGCATTGAGCAAACGCTGTGGGAGCCTCAGTACCGTATTAATTTAAAGGTATTTTATCGCTCGTAAGATACTATGGATTGAAAATTGCAATCGCATAAATCAGGTAATCTAAATCTTGGTAACTTAAGTTGGTTCAGCTGTAATTTTCAATCTATAGCCTATACAGGTGTAAGATCCCTCGTTTGAAAGAAAATATGAAGGAATTGTAGCGATAATAGAAAGGTCTGTGAAATGAACAGAATACTATTCATAATTAATAATAAACATATAATTTTATTTTTTAACAGCAGAAAAATATATGAATACCAACATTTGTTGTAATAGCAAGGGAAACTGCAGAAAAACCTTACTAATATTCTTACAATAAAATTGTACAAAACAAATAAACGTTAAAAAGAATACTTATATTAATATTGAACACAATACTTAGTACTATCATTAATGATATGTAAATGTTTAATATCATACACTTTCACTGATTTACTATTGAACGTACCTGATGCCATGTCAACCAATCTTTAAAAATGTTCATACCTAACCACGCTGTTCTAAATTTTTGTGCTCCAACTTTCCTCTTCTCGATGCTACTGGTTGAAAGTTGGTCATCCATTTTCACAGCACCTAATATTTTATTTAACAAAAAATGAACATTATGATTGCACTATGATATTACTGATTGCACTATTACTATTCTTACACACTACATATAAACACTAAGTAACACTCACATTACATTAATTAATGATATTAAGAAATTATAATGCTGATGTGACAACATAAATATAACATATTTAATGTTTACTGGGTAACCTTGCAGCAGTCATCCGCTGCAAGGATGAGGAAGCCAAAGGCTGATCGAGGAATTGGAAGAAGAAGCTTAAGTGCCGCCGAGACCGATTCACTGCCGACCATTAGCAGCAGAGACCGACGGGAGGCAATACAGCTCACTGAAGACCAGCAGTTCCATCAACAGCTGGGGACGAACGCCGGGGGTTGGCAAGGATCTCAATTAAAAATCCTAAACCAACCTAACTTTCTTCCAGAGGATCCCGAGTCCACAGCACATCGAGGAAAGATGACTTCCCAGGCCGAGATACCGGAACTCGAGGAGCAGTCTCGAGGACCTGACCGTAAGCAGCCAGACCCCGAGATGCCGGACTTCGAAATGCAGTCCCAAGGACCTGACCGGAAGGAGCCTGACTCGAAGGAATCGGACGAGGATCGTCCGGACTCCGAGAAGCAGGGACCAGACCAGCCGGATCTCGAGGAGGCGCGCAGGATTCCGAGCAGGTACTCGGGAAGGTGCACTCCAAAGGGTGGTAAGCCGAGCCAAGCAGTCAAGGACCCGACGGAACTACCGGACCTCGATAAGTAATATTAAAGTAGCGAGGAGTCTATACGAGCGAAACTTAAGTAGGGACTTAAGTACCCGATTTAGGATGAATAAGCGAAATAAGTTATTGTTTTAATTTTATTTATTAGGATAAAAGCGTTTAAGTTACGAGCGATGAGATACTTAAGATAATACTTAAAAGTTGTATACTTAAGATGAGACATAAGATATACTTACCTATTATAAGTACCTGTGATGCGACTAGTGGTGAGCATCGAGAGACGGCGTCCCTCGAGAGCCTACTGAGACCTGAAAAGATAACCAATATTAGTTAAGTAGAGTTTATTTTATACTTATCGATGATCCCTCGATGTCTTGCGGAGACCAGAAAAAGGAAAAAGGATTAGTAGAGAAATATTATAGTTTTATGCTATTCTTGCCTGGATGAGTCATTGTATTAAAGCGTCCCATGATGTCCCGCGGCGACCTAGAACAAAAAGAATTATTAGAGATAAGTTTATATATACACAAAATATATATATTTAACATTGTTATGTTTGCGAGCGATTTTATAGCAGAATATTATGTTACGTTTTGATAATCGATTTAATGAAAAAGTTTATGTTGTCCGTTGCGAAGTACCGTCTGCGCCTGCGCGCGCAGTGATCGTCGGAACAAGCGCCCTGGTATACGAGCGAGTGTGACTGGCAATGAGTGAACCGCATCTATCACGAAAGAAGGAATGAGAGAGAGAGAGAGAGAGAGAGAGAGAGAGAGAGAGAGAGAGAGAGTAAGTGTGGAAGGAAGTTTGGGAGGCGCAAAAGTGCCGAACAGAAGAAGTCTCGCCTGGACAGCCAGAGCAGCCGGACGTGAGCCAAGGTGCCCCCGGAAAGACTCGTATAAGCGCGACGCGGCCGGGCGAAGTGTACGGTAGATAAGTCCCCATGATATAAAAGATTGAACGAATAAAGGACTTTTAGAATGCGGTGTTAGCTTTCCGCTTCCGAGATTCCCGTCCATCTTCGGGAGGCTGCGCCGTGCCATCAGCAAACTGGGCGGATAGCGACCGATCCGTTTTTATGTACTGCAATCTGCATCTTCAAGCTCTACTTGAGCATCGATTTTGAGTCCGGTTTCAACCTAACCCTAAACCACACACTCGCGGAAGAAACGCAGAAAGACAACTACGGAAGACACAGATACTTTGCGTGGGCCCCTCCATGGATCCTCTCTGTCATACGTTTTATACTGTCAGTGGCTTTTTACATATATGTAGCTCTCCGTCACTTCAGGCATGCGCTGTAGCATGGGAAATTCTTTGGATCTCCCAGCACTGGCATGACCGAACCAAACCGACTTGAGACGACCGGATTTCGAGCATCGGATCAAGCGGCGCCAAACCGGACCGCCAGGGCCAACATCCGTCCAACCTGACCCTGAGGGGCCTAACAAAGTCCAGCCTGACCCCGAAGGGAACTTCGAGCAGCAGGTACGAGACCAACTAGACATCAAAGATGGACCTCGAGGTGCCAACCGGACCTCAAGGGAAGAGCCGCGGACCAACCGGACAAGGCAAGAAGGCGCCTAGCAGCCCGATGGTCGTCGGCCTCACCAAGGACACGGATGAGGAACAACTTCCGACAGGAAGCACCGTCGTCAAGGAGAAACCGAGCCAGGTGGGAGACGCCTTCGAGGACCGGCCTGAGGACAACCTGGCCTAAGACGGGCGTTAGCTCTTAAGATCGAAATATAATACGTGATACGTGAGAGTATTCTTTTACTTTGTTATACAATCAAATAATGTTTTTACTTTTAGTTTCCTTTCATAATTACGTTTATAATTAAGTTCTACACTCAAACGCAAAAAAACCCGGTACACTAAAAATTGGGAAAAAATTACAAAATTTCAAATGATCATAACTTGGTAAATAATGAAGATACAAATATGCGCAGAAATGCAAAATGAAGCTTGAAACGTCCTCTTTAAGAATATCTGAATGGCAATTATGCTCGGCCATTTTTTTCAAAATGGCGGATGATGAAGTGAGAGGATGCAAAATTGATAATCAAAGGTCCGTGTTTGCGATGGTGCATGGTGTGCATCAGGTATCGCAGCGTAATGGACCAAATGCACATGAAAGTATAGAGTGTTATCTTTAAAATGCTACTTTACCGAGCTCGATGTGATCATTTTTCACTGAGTTGTTCCAAATTTTGCTAAAAATCGGTTTTCTTGTTAAATTTGCATAATTCAGTGAATAAATATTGCATCAAGCTCTATAACGAAATATTTTAAAGAAAACATTCTATACTCTTAGTACTTTTCGTCCCACTGAGCTGCGACACTTACTCTGCTCCATGCGCCATCGCACGCTCGAAACTTTTTTTAGCAACTTTTCATGTTCTCCTTTTTATCACCCGCCATTTTGAAAAAATATCGTTGCGCACAATTTCGATAGATCTTTCGAAAGTACGGTTTCAAAGCTTTCAAACCGTTTTTGAAATTTGCATGCTAGATATTAGGTGTNATTTATTATTATAATTCTTTAAATATAAATATACCAACAATAATAAAATTTATGTATATAATTCCTTATATACATAATTTTTAACATAATTATTATCTCGCTATTCACCAAGATAAACTCATAATGCTTGCCAAGAACGAACTCGTGAAAAGGCAACATAAAGTTGTCCATGGTTAAATACATCTTTACGAAGATCTATTCCAATTCTATCAAACGTTTGTCCTTGAGATTTATTAATTGTCATAGCAAAAGCTAATTTTATTGGAAATTGTCTTCTTTTAAAAGTAAAAGGATATATGTTTTCACAATATAGTGTTATACGATTCAAGAAAACAATATGTCCTTTATCACCTGATAAAGTCTTACATTTTGTAAATGATTTGCGAGCTCAAGAACTATTGATCTAGTGCCGTTATAAAGACCTTCGTTGATGCTAAGATTTCTAATCAACATAACAACACAATTTGGTCTTAAACGTAACTCATGAGGAGGAAGACAAGCTGGAGAAGGACTATTTAAGTATTCTGGTAATAAAGATTCAACAATGTCACCATTATCATCACTATTTACAGCACTATCTATACTTGTATATATTCGTTCACCACTTACATCTAATAATTTAACAACTTGTTTATTAATTTCGTCTATATCAATATTCCTTGCAGAAAGTATTGCTCTTTTAGCTACTTTATCAAATTCTTTTTTATGAATTATATCTCCATATATATCTGTTGCAATATCTAAACCAATTGGTGCTACACAACATTCAGGAACTTCCATATTATCTCTAGAATCATTTAATATCCCGTTACCAACGTTTAATAGAAACTTTATAAACTCAATTTCTTCCGGAAGAACTCGCATATTTTGCGTTAAAGAAAAATTTTTTAAATATCTCCAGGTATAACTAAATTTAATAGAAAGATTTATAGTTTCACTTCGAGTACCTCGTATCTTGATTGGAAGAAGTTGTCTAAAATCACCGCCTAATACAATAAGTTTTCCACCAAGAAGTAAATCATTATCCATAATATCACGCAACGATCTACAATCTCTAAAGCATATCGAGGTGCCATAGGTACTTCATCCCAAATGAAAATATCTATTTCTTTTAAATTATATTTAGCCTCTTTTGATTGAGCTTTTATAGATGATGATGAATCGTTAAATAACGGAACTGGTAATCCAAATGTTTTATGAACTGTTTTTCCTTCAGGGAGTAACGTTGCTGCAATCCCTGTAAAAGCCATAGCACATACACGTTTATTTATACTTTTGGCCAAGTAATAAATAGTTGTATATACAAATGTTTTTCCCGATCCACCAGCACCATCGATATAAAAACAATTGTTATTATTATTATTATCTAATCTGTTTAATACGATGTCGACTATTTCATTTTGATTAACATTTATTTGATTATATTGTCTCGTACCAATTTCTGTAATTTGATCAAGAGATATATAACTTTCCTCTTCAATATTTTCTATCAATTGTTCCATTTGTGGAAAATCAGTAAAACTTTTACCTTCAGCACGAAGCATAGTGTTAATTATAATATACGTTTTTCTTTGTCCTTGTAATATATCAGTATATCACGTGTAATCTTCCGACATAGAATCTTTAAATCTTTCCCATAGTTTTTCTGGATATGTTGGTTGGCAATGTATCAAAATGCGTGCAAATCTACGAAGTTGTCGTGGCATCATCCACTTAATAGCTTCATCCATAACTCGTATCCATTCTTCGTCATCTTCAATCAAACCTAAAGCTAAACATGTAGCTGTAAAGGTTTGATAATTTTGTCCATTAATAGTTCTTAAATGTTCAAAACTCGTAGCCCCCTTAACAGTGAGTAACAATAATCGTAAATGATATAGTTCTAATTGAGTTGGACTAACTGAATACATCCGTCCTACACAATTAAAGTGACTATTACGTTTAACCCAACGGGAAACATTTCGACCATTAATTTTTTCTTTTTTAAATGTATAATGACATGGAATTTCTGTATATAAATAATGTTTTGCTTCATCACGTAATTTAGTGCAAAATAATCTATTAACATGGTAACTTGATTTAAAGCAGAAGAAATAGCATCTTCAGCGGATTCACTTTCAATTGTTATATTTTGTTCATTAGGTAAATGAACAGGCAAACGTATTACACTATGACTTTTATCTTGTAATTTCTTTTCAAATATACGCCAGCTAGCTTCCACAGATCCTACATAACCAGCTTCGATGTAATCACGTATCTCGTTATGATCTAAAACTGTATCTCCTGTCACTGATTCAATTGTTATAGTAGCAGCATCATGACCTTTATAAATATACTTATAAAGATATTTAACTGATTTGATACTTGAAACAACTTCAACATTTATATGACTATTAAATATAATCGATAATATGGACATCGATAATATCAATCGATAATATAGGACAATATGGCACAACATGACGATTATCAACTATACAGGGTGCACGATTTATCTGAAGACATTGAAATATCTCGAGAACTATGCATTGGATAAAAAAAAGTGGTTAATGAAAGTTGTTAGTCCGGAAGGGGGACATCCAATGATACCAAACTCGACCTCCCACCCCACCCCCTGGGCGTGGGGGTTGATGGCAACTTTGAAATCTTAAATGGAAACTCCCATTTTTTATTGCAGATACGGATTCTACGCCACAAAATACGTAAATTTTGTCCGAAACTTTTTTTTTATTCGTGATAGATGGCGCTGTAATCGCAAAAAATTATATTTTCCGCAATTCTCCAGAAATGATTATTGGATTGAGAAATAAAAAATATCTGTTCAATATTTTTAAAGAACATAATAAAAGTTAATCCCCCCCATCCTCTCGGGGTAGGGTGGGTGATAACGTTCAAATCTCAAATGGGGACCCACATTTTTCATTGCAGAATTAGATCGTACGTGAAATTTTTATTGAAACAATTTTTTTCATTCGTGATAGCGTTGAATTTTTCCGAGAAACTATTTTTAGCGTTACACAGGAACAACGACGAGGACGTAGTAGTTTTATGTTCCCTTCGGGTGCTTTTTTAATGTGAGTCTCCTTGCCTTGAGATTTGAACGTTACCACCCACCCTGCCCCGAGAGGATGGGGGGGGGAATAACTTTTATTATGTTCTTTAAAAATATTGAACAGGTATTTTTTATTTCTCAATCCAATGATCATTTCTGGAGAATTGCGGAAAATATAATTTTTTGCGATTACAGCGCCATCTATCACGAATAAAAAAAAAGTTTCGGACAAAATTACGTATTTTGTGACGTAGAATCCGTATCTGCAATAAAAAATGAGGGTTTCCATTTAAGATTTCAAAGTTGCCACCAATATATTTGTCTACAATTTGTGGAGTTGTTATTTTAAAATTTTGCTTTAAAGTAATCAACATATGAACATGAGGCAAACCACGTTTTTGAAATTCAATAACGTAAACAAATGCTGCTACATCACCAAAAAATTTTTTCTTAACGATGAAATCGATTAAATAATCCTTTTTAATATTAAAAACTCGAACACAAATATCAGGTCTGTCGGAAGCTTGTTGACCAGATAAAAGATTTTCCTCAATTTCACGCATTTTGGATTACAAGTCATTGTAATGAAAAGGTCTGGTTTACCAAATTTATTAACAATTGCCATTGCATCTTGATAATTTTGTAGCATATTACGTGGTGATCCAATAAATGAAGAAGGAAGTATAACCATTTTTCCAACACGTCCATTTATACTATTTACCTTATTTTGCATATAATCTATTATACCTTGATATGTTTCAACACGTAATTCTTTTTGATGAGCTTTGCAATAATCTATTCTATCCTTTTCAATTTTTACATAATTATCTACAAGCCATTGTTGAAACAAACGGCCTAGTAAGAAAACGTTAAATTCATTACGAATGGCCATACGATATTTAACATATTGTCCTCTAGTTATTCTTCTAGTACTATTTAATTTCATTAAATTACAATGCCATCCTCTAGTCCCATATGGATAAAATAATGGATATATCCAAAGTTCTACATTTGGATCCATAGTGCTAACCCATTGTAAGATTTTAGTATTTCTGTTACGTATTGTAACGTAAGAATAAGGAATTTCTCCTTCAGAAATCGTTTTAAAAACCGCAGCAACTTCATTTGTTCGCTGAGCATTATATCTACGTCTATCCATTCCTGGTTTTAATGTAAATACTAATTGTAATTCAAGTTGCAGCTCACCAGATTCGATTTCTAATTGTTGATTTTCTAATTCTTCATTCATCATTTGATACGATTGAGCAAATATATTACATTCTCGTATTAAGTGCTCAAGTTCTGTTACAATCTCATAATTTAAAGAAGAATTTGGTTAAGACAATAATCTATTGCTTCATTTCAATCAACGATAAAAGTTGGTTATAAGTTGGATTCTCATTTTGCTCAGCATATAACGCTGTATTAATTTGATAATAAATTTGGCCATGTATTTTAGAGCAATACGGACCAAGCCGTCTTTCTTAAAAATTAACCAGATTTGCGTTAAATGATGCAAAAGAAAATAAACTGTTATAACTATGAATATGGTTAAAGAACTGGTTTGATTTTGCATGACGTCCACTGAATAAAGAGCACAAAAAATCTGGTAATTCTGGTAATGGTTGGAGATAAACTGCACCATGATTACACCAATCATGAAAAGAATTTCCTTTATTAGAAATCTTTACAGCTGCAAAATGTTTAGCATTACAATGAATGCAAAATACATCCATGGAACCTATATAATATTCAACTACGTCCTTTAATGCAGTTGTACTATTAATATTTAAAAGAGGTTGTTTCTTTTGCCACGATCGGTAACTAACTTGATATTCGATATATCGCTGATTTATCAATGAAATATTTGAAGAATTTCCAACATTTTGACTTATTAATTCTGTACCATGATTTGAAATGTCCGCAATACATTCTTCCTCAACTTCATTATTAAATTTTATTACACAATTTATAGAATTAATCATTTTTATTACATTAGTTTCTCTTTCAATTTGTCGACGACGTTGTTGATTCTCATTTCTTTTTTCACGACGTCGTTGTTGAAATTCTTTTTCTTCTTCTGAAGTCCGTTCGATTCTATGTCTTGGCATTTTTTACAAAAATATTGATATATATTACACACGTTTGTAAAATTAGAAAAATTAATAAGAAAGATTAATAAGAAGAAAAATAAGGTAATTTAATTAATCTAAATTAACCTTTTAGGTTATGTTAGATTTCGTTAGGTCGAACTATGTAAAACTGTTATAATTAAATATGTTGCAATTAAAATTAAAATTTAAAATTTAAACAGACAACCTACATAAATTATCACTATTATTATCGTTAATCTTGTTATCATCAATATATTTATCATCATCATCATCATCATCATCATGATCATCATCATCATTATCATTATCAAATAATTTATATTATTTATTAAAATACATCAAATTATCTACAATGTTAGATCTAACAATTTATATAACAACACTACTATAACAATAAATCTAAACATTACAATAAATTCTTATATTATCGAATTATAACACAATAAACTATAACTATATATTAACTGTATATTATAAATATTTAATAATGCACAAATATATAATTTATATCTTAAAAGATATGATATATTTTCATTCGTCCCCGATGAATACCACAGAAAAAAAGATAATTAATACCTATGTACATATATTAATATATATATTAATAATTATATATACAGATTACTTATCGCAAGTCGTTCCAAGTAATGAAACATATATAATACATCAAACTATAATATAGAACGATATTATTTTTCAAACTCACATAAAATTTATAGTTATTAAAATTAGCATAAATAAATAAAGAATATAAAACAACGTACTTGGTGTTTGTGCGGAAACAAATTTAGATGTAAATTTTGTCGGCAATCTCCACGGACTTTTTGTTGTCCAGGACGAAGGACGTGGTATCGTTCACATGGAACCAACCTCCTGCACGTCTATTAAGCTGGCACAGCTCTTTCAGCACAATCGCATGGGACTAGCACAGAAATTTAGTGCTCTTTTGTTGCTAATTTGTTGCTCTATTCCCGATTTTGTTGCTCCAGCCATTTTCAAGAAAACGGGCTGTGCTAGCTTAACATTAAAGTTAGCACAGCCCCTCGAAAAAAAAAATAGAAAATGAAAAACGAACACATATTTTTAAACTACGATTTTGTTGCTAATTTGTTGCTCTATTCCCGATTTTGTTGCTCCAGCAATTTCGAAAAAAAACAGTGCCGGGGACCTAGAGACGTGTGCCGGCTACAAGAGTAAACTACTCGAAAAAAATTTGTTGCTCGCCCAATTTCGGTCTCAGTATGTTGCCTGATTTTGTTGCTCTTAAGATATCCCATTTAAAAATTTGTTGCACGCGGTATATGTTTAAACAACAGGCGAGGACTTATAGGGCTGTGCTGGCTACAAGAGTAAACTACTTGAAAAAAATTTGTTGCTCGCCCAATTCCGGTCTCAGTATGTTGCCTGATTTTGTTGCTCTTAAGATATCTCAGTTTCAAATTTGTTGCTCGCGGTATATATTTAAACAACAGGCGAGGACTTATAGGGCTGTGCTGGCTATAAGAGTAAACTACTCGAAAAAAATTGTTGCTCGCACAATTCTCGCTTGACGTTGTCGTAATCCACTTTTCCAGTGATCCACTTTTCATCACCAGTGACCAACCGCTTCAGAAATGGGTCGATTTTGTTGCGATTCAGCAGCGATTCGCAGATGGAAATTCGATCCATGAGGTTTTTTCTCGTTAACTCGTGTGGCACCCATACATCGAGCTTCTTTTTGTATCCAGCCTTATTCAAATGGCTCCAAACGGTTTTTTGTGCAATCTTTAGCTCTTGGGCAATCGAAACAGTGCTTACATGACGGTCGGACTCGACAATGTCCATGATTTTATCGATATTTTCGACAATTGGCCTTCCAGTGCGTGGTGCATCTTTGACATCGAAATTACCGGAACGGAATCGACGAAACCAAAATTGCGCGTGATTGGCTGTTGCAGTATCAGGACCATAAACACTATTCACATTTTCAGCCGCCTGGCTTGCGTTTTCGCCTTTATCGAAGAAAAACTGTAAAATATAGCGTATTTTCTCTTTGCTAGTGTCCATCTTTGACGCGCGCTCAAATAAAACTGAGTCAACTAATCACAAAACTGTCACAAAAGTTTTTTTAGTACGAAATCTCATCTTTCTAACGCCATCTAGTGGAACCCGATCGGACTTATACAACGCGAGATACAGATAACTAAAGCCATCTATTGGAAAAATAATGGATTTCTTTTTACTACACCTGATATTTTCATTTATTTTGTCATGTAATAATAATAATAGTAATAATAATAATAATCTTTAACATAGAGGATAAAATATTGGAAAATTGCATGGAATGGAATAAAATGCATGAAATAAAAAAATAAAATAATAAAATGCATCTCAGTTAAATATAAAATGACTTACTTGGCTGCAGGAGCAAGATTCGGAATCCTCTACTCGCAAAACTGCATGCGATAACGACAAAGAACGCACTATTCTTCGTACGTTCCTTCTCTCTTTCTCCTCCTTTGTATAGTTTTCTCAGTTTCTACTTTTCCTTCTTTCAACGAACATTATTAATTATTATTAATTGCGTATTCTTCTCTATTCATATTTCTTAATATTTTTATATTTTAATTTATTTTATCATGTAATAATAATAATAATAATAATAATAATCTTTAACATAGGGGAGAAGATATTGGAAAATTGCATGGAATGGAATAGAATGTACATTATTATTATTAAAAAGAAAATGCATCTCAGTTAAATATAAAACGACTTACTTGGCTGTAGGAGCAAGATTCGGAATCCTTTTCTCAGTTTCTTCTTTTCCTTCTTTCAATCACACAATGACACATTATATCGTACGAGAACTAAACTGCACACATAACGTGCGATCGAGATGTCAAAACAAACTCCGCGTGATGACAGCCGCAACCGGCATGCGAAGCAAGCCCCGTACGCGAGACGCAAGCGAGATGACCAATCAGCATCGCGGAAAAGAGACTTCAACACTTCGATATAAAATAAATTCACGCAATTAACATGCCTTTTTTATAAAATGGAAAAACTTATGTTATGTACACATATATGCCTTAAAAAATAATTTGAGTTTAAAATATCTAAAAATAACACAATACATGTTGCGCTTGTACTTGGCGCCTTTACCCTTTTGTTTAAAAAGGTAAGTTTTATACAAATTTTACTTGCAAAAATTGTATATACGTCACGTACATACCCCATTAATATGTAAATGTCATTAATTTATACTTGTAAATTATTTTCACTTAATTCGCGTATTACCTGCACTACTTGCGTTATAAATTGTATCAAGTAGACCTTAAGGGCACAAAGGCACATATGTTCATTACTCGTAAAAAAAGCCAATCTTCGAGAAATTTTTTCTCAGCCTGGGATAAAGATATCAATACGGGGTGTTTTTCAGATTATATAACATATATTTCAGTACAAAAAAATGTAAACGAAAGTTCGATTGAGCAAATATTGTGAAAATGACGCAACATGGCGTGAAACCCGATTTTTGCAGTGTCTGCATGATTCCGTCCTGTACGTTCGTGCGAAACAAAAATATTTTTTTAAACATAAAGGTTGTAGTTATGGTCCCTCGGGGGGAATTTTTGAATTTCGCAAAATTAACAAAATGGCGTAACTTTAAAAAAAAATGCACATTTTCTTCAAAATTTCGTCACATTTGTTGTTAAAAAAAAAAACGAAACGGAAAATCGAAAAACGCCTTCGACAGACAATAGAGAATTTAATTACGAATATTTTCATCTAAGGCGTATCCAGAAATATTGAAAACTCGATGAGTTATTGTGCAGACACTGATGGAAAACAACGTTTCGAGAAAAACGCGTTTAAAGTTTTGATATAAGAACTTCATAATATAACTTTTGTATAATCAAACTTACTATTACTCAGCTATTCTAGCGCCATAAGAAGTACCTTCTTATGCCTCGTTAGTCATGTGTTGCTTCGATAAAGAAAGTCTACGAGCAATTCGAGCCTCCCTTGTCGCTTGTTGCGCTTTGATGCGGGTGTGTTTGAGACGGTTCGAATCCTCTTGTTGACAATATTCATACGCATTTCGTCCAACTTGGATGCCCAACAAATCCATTATGCGTAAATATGAATCGGCTCCGTCGTTAAAAACGCTCGCAGATACGTAAACAGCTATTTCAACAATGCGCAGGCTACCAAAGGTTATCTTGGACGCAAGTTTCCAAATCATCTGGTTATAACTTTCGTTATTATTTTGCGTATAACCACCCATGCATCTTTGCAGTAAATCTTCTTTATTTAAAGCTTCGTACACGGGTTTGATGACTGTCTGTACAATTTCCGGTAAAGCAGGTTGATGTTTGTAATTTTTTAGAGAGCCTTCAGCCTTTGCTTTTTGCCACGTGTACCAACTATTGGCTCCGGGCGGACAGTATACGTGTTATGGCTTGACATTAGTGGAAATTTTGTGATAAAATGTGGCCCAAATCGCGTCCTTCATATTTTGTACCGAGTCACAATTATTTCGGATCGCCAAACCATAATACACTGTTAATTTGTCAATTAACGATGCCGTTAATTTTCCCTTGCCTTCCAGGCTTGCCGACCTCGACTTCGTAGCTTTCGCTGCTTCTTTATATGTGTTTTTTACGTTGCGAAGCCACCTACCCATGCGTTTCTGCACATGGCCCACACATTCCAATTTTTTCGGTATTATGTTATCATATATACGCGCGTTCAGAAGGGCGGAAAATGTCTTAGAGTCGCCGTCACCAATATAATATGCGTATGCGGTATTATATAATTCGACTGATCGTTGGAATATTTGAACCATGGCGTCACATTCCATTTTTCCTGCACTTCCAGTGTGATTTGCTGAGCATTGTTCCTCGTGAGATTTTATCCATTGCTCATATTCCGCAGAATCCTTATCTTTTTCATGAGCTTCGCATTCCTTGCAATACGCACTTTTGACAAGAAGATCGATCACTTTTCCCATCCGATAATATTCGCGACATCAAATAACGACGAAAAGCCGCGTTTCATCCAGGTGCCGTCTCCGGATACTTTTAAGCCGTCTGGTATATTTGGATGTTCAGCATCATTGGTTTGTTGGATCTCACTTTCAGCAGCCTCTTTCAGAGATTGCATTCCAACGACTTTCGCGACAGTATGTATATTGCCCATAATCTTATCATAGGAGCATTGTGCGACATATTTCGGCAAATCCATTATGCCGCAAAAACGTATTCCTTGTAGTCCCTTACCAAGAATACGCATAGCGAAAGCCAATCGTCTATTGATCTCGTATGCAGTCCCTATTAGCGGTGACGAATATACGCTATTAATTATTTTATCGCACGTAGTACACTTAATATTTAATTTAAAACCGAGTCCGCGAACATTCGATTGTAAAAATTTAACTACACCTCCACATTGTTTACAAGCGACACATTCAGATATTGCTGTAAACACAGCGCAGAATTGCAGAATACAAAATGACATTTCAGGATCAAACGTAACGTTCGATTTTTTGTGTAGCTTTTCCGAGGTTTTGTTTGTATAAGTTTCCTCGCTCTCCATCTCTACATTCGTTGGAGGTGGTCTTTTTTTCTTCGGCCGTGTAGTGCGAGTTACACGCGACCCTTTTCTATCGATACTTCGACGTTTCATTTCGTTTTTCGCGGACTGTTCGAAGAGCTGCGAGCTACTAAGCTCGCTGTGTTTCGTACTTCGCTTCTTTAGCCTCGAGTCCAGCGTGTAGAAATTTCTTTGATAGCCAACGAATAGAAAGCTTTTCAGGAGAACGGCGGCAAAGTGGAAGTCGGTAGATACAGATGAAAGTTAAGTTTCGACTCGATGCAGGTTAAATGAAGTAACAACGTGAATTTCAACAACACGGGTTTTAATAAAGTAATAGTTGTTAATAAAGTTATAGCTGTTAATATTATAGGTGGGCCATTGTGATTGGCTCCGTCAAATTATACGTGCGAGAGCCGTGCTCCCAAAACTTGTTCCGCGATATCATCGAAGAAAAAAGGCTTTGTTGTCGTTGGCCTTCTTTTCATCGTCAGCTGATCCGAATAATAGACATACATCACGTTGCCGTTTAACGCACACAATCGAATGTTTGGAAGACCAACAACAATAAACCGTGACGTAGGATACATGTGTCGACGGTCGAACTTTCTGGAAGCTTCTTGCGCGCATTAGTCTTTGGTCGAGAAGCCTCCAGGGCCGGAACTTAGATCGTGTTGCGATTCGGTCATCACCGATGCGACCACTCTCACTTTTTTCCATACTTAACACGCTGGTTCTACGCTTTCTTGTCATTTTCATTAGACCATCTAACAAAAGCGAATCTATGACCTGTCTGAACACGCGTGATTCCGGTCGGTAGCAAGTCGTAGCATGCGCTCCGTTTGAGTCTGCGCGCGCCAAGTAACCGAGCGCCCGAACAACCGTTCGCGCGCTCGCACGTTTTCATCTATATCTTCGTCAATTTTGCGAGTACTGAGATGCGCTTTTAACCATAAATTCTTGAAACTATGTATAATACAAATAAACAAATAAAAAAAATCGATTTTTTTGACCCGACAAACATATGTGCCCCTTAAAATTGAAGAGCAATCTCCCTGGACGACGCGTCAATAAGCACCGGTATTGATTTTTCGGTGGCACATCTCATCACATCGTCTGCTCAGCATCAGCTGATCGGCAATCAAATGACGTGCGTCATAACATACCGTGACGCATACCAACAGTATTCTCATATATTGATATATCAATATATCTACACACACACACACACACACACACATATATGTATGTATGTATGTATGTATGTATGTATGTATGTTGTACAAATAAGATATAATTTGAAACGTTTCTCATATAACTATAGCAAATAATATTTTATACGTACATAACATGTTTTATGAAAGAGTTAAATGACAGGGTATGTACATACATATACATATAATATATACAATGAAATAATAAAGTATATATATATATATATACAGGGTGTTTGATAGATGATCATGCAGACGAAAGATGGAGATAGATTGAGTGTAGCCGAGAAGAAAAGTCATGTACCATAATGTCAAATTGGCAATAGTTATCGAGTTATTAATTAAAACATGTGAGCCAACGAGCGCGTAGAGAGCGGAGGACGGCCGTAGTAAGCACGTAGACATGATACAGGCGGAGTCAGCGAGTAGGCGAGCGCGCGCGGCGAGGGGCAGTTGTTGGACAAGGAGGGGGACGTATGACCATATCCTTGAATTTGACCTTGACTTTGACCTTAGGGGTTATTTGAAGGTCAAATAACATTTTTTAAATGGAATTGCCTATTTTCGATCCCGGATTTGGAAAGAGCGGGAAATTTTAGAATAGGATATGGTATGATCGATAAGATCAAATGTCATGTTTTGAGGTTATTTCAAAGTCCAAAGGAACTTGT
>NW_020230095.1:72366-87505 GCF_003227715.2 Harpegnathos saltator
TACGTGATTATATATGAAAATCGCAATGGGTACAAAGATTTGTTGCAGCAGCATTATAATATTGATACAGGTTGAGAAGAGGTTGTCAAGTTGAGAAAGAAAATAATATGTCTGTTTCTGAAAATACTTTTAATGAATCTACATCTTCCTCAATTTTATTATATTCGAAAGAATTCCAACTTATTATATCCACAGAGAAATGGCAATCCATAAGCCCCATTAAAAAAATATATAATAATCGTGCTTACTGGGTTTTGAAATCTGGTTGGACAGATGTCAATGCAGAAAAGCTTTGGCAACAATAAAAGCTTAATTGTGCTTTCAAATTTAAGAAACACAGCGTTTATCCTAGCACAGAAGCACGCTGTTATATATTTTGCAGAGGCTGTTGTGTACAGTGTGTTGCGAATATTGAATGATTATTCAAAGAACCAGAGGATAATACAGATGTGATATTTCATTGCAACGTAGAAAATATTTGTTCTACAAAACATAATGGAAAAAAAGACAATTAGAGGTGAACGACGTATAAAAATAGCAGATACAATGATACAACAACGAAAAGATGCTGTTTCTTTTCGTCGAGAAGAAGTACAACGCCTAAAAGAGTTTGGAGATAAGAACCCTCCGATCCTTCCTTCTTCTGCAGTTTTGCGTAAGGCAAAAGAAGAAAGACTACTATCAATCAACACGGATTGATATTTAGCAATCCTGTATTCAATTTATTAAATATTTCAAAGGAAGGCAAATACGTTAGTTCCATCATTAATATCAGTTTGTTACCCTTTTATTGTATATACTGGATACCTGAGCAACAAGTTTTATATTCTTCAGGATACAAAAAGGATGCAGAAGGATTTTTGACTCTTGACGCTACAGGTGGTATAATCAAACGCGAATCATCGCAAGATCCACCAATATTCTTATACCAATGCGTATTTGTTAATAAAAGTGGCAGTGTCCCTGTATTTCAAATGATTGTGACGCCTGGCGTGCGTCCGAGCGGGTCCTTCCCGCTAAGGAATGTTATCGAGGGATCTCGGCGAGGCGCGGCTCGCCGGAACCTAGCGGCGGGAAGGGATCGCGCTCAATTAGTTGCTCTAATATTGATTTAATAGTTTTATTGAGAAATGAATAGTGCCGAGATATAATGAGTGGTGTGTGCGACCGGTGGGTGGTCGCTTGTCGAGTTCCGTCCGCGGAAAAGTTCGGGCCGGCGGGCTGCCTGTGGTTCTTCGGGCCACGTATTCGCACGCTGGGACGCGGTCAAGGCTATCCGCTGGGATCTTTCCGTTGTCTACGGTGGACGAGTACCCTTGTCTGGAGGTGGCGAGGACACGCGTCACCGGCAGTGAGCGAGTACGCTTGCTCAGGGAGCGTGGCGAGAACGCTCGCCCTGGAGAAGTCGGCGAGGACACTCGCTCTCAGGATGGCGAGTACACTCGCTTTTAGAAGGTGGCGAGTACGCTCGCTCTCAGGATGGCGAGTACGCTCGCTTGTAGAAGGTGGCGAGTACGCTCGCCCTGGAGAAGTCGGCGAGGACACTCGTTCTCAGGATGGCGAGTACGCTCGCTGTGGAAGATGCCGGAGAACTCTCAGGCGGGTCGGTGCCTCGTCTTGAGGCGTCGGAAGACAGGTGCTCTTGCCAGTCGCACGGCGCCTTATATTGGCCGCCCGTGCGACTCTAGTTCGTTCCCCTTCCGTATCGCGCGACACGGGGGGGCACGTGATGATCGCATGCCGCGCGCGCCGAGGCGGTCCTTGCCTCCACGCGCGCACCGCGTGCTCGCTCGCTCGCTCCCGTCGCTCGCTCGTTCTTAGCGCTCCTCTCGCTTGCTTGCATCCTGTGCAGGGTGCTTTCCCGCGGACTGCATTCGGCTCGGCCCGATACGTAACGATCGTATCGTTACATCATTTCAGCCGATCACAAGGCTATGATAATTGCTTTTTTTTACGTAACATAATCGCCAAAGATCTTCCTGTACCACGGACAGTTGTGACTTATTTTGGATGGGCTATTTTGATCGCTGTGTCAAATATCTCTGCAAAATGCTATGACTTCCGTGATTATTTGCAAAAGTGCTATATGACTGCGATTCTCGGAAACATTGACATAATTCCATCGTGTTATATTAGGATAGTCATTTCATTCGTATGGTTGCGAAATGGAAAAGTTTGAAAAACAAATATAGAATGTTAGTAAGGAATCCATTTGATACGCTTGGTCAATACAGCGGATTCAACCTCCGCTGTATTGGCCAAGCGTATCAAATGGATTCTTTTAAAGAATTGGAATACTTGATGGAATCAATACTAATTATTGCATTGAGCAAATATATTGGTTGTACAATAGATGGACAGCAGTTAATGTCTGACAAACGCATAGTATATTTAAATAATATTATAAAAGGTAATATTAACATGAATGAAATAAAAGCTATTATAAACGATGATGATGATGATGGTGATGATAAAGACCCGGAGAACGAGACATTTTTTATTAATGGCAATGACGAAAATAAAGATAACTGCGATAATATTAATTGGATAGAATGGAGCAATTCGCTTTGGGATTCCGCACAAAAAATCTCGAATAATTCAAAGAATGGTAATATTATTAACGCATGTTATAACCCCGAATATGCTAAACAGATTAAGACACAATTGTTGCCATACTTACCTGTATGGACGGGCGTAATGCGCCCGTACTTCCAAACATCTGGACAAATCTTCTTCGGTAACTTTTTCTTCGGTGGAGGTAGAATTTGGCGATTTGAAAAACAGGTCAACTCCCAATGAGAATTGACAAATTCATAATACAGCACACGGATTTCTTAGATGCAAAAATTGTTCTTGCATCTGATGAGATGTCTCATTAAAAAAGGATGTATCGTTGCAACAGGAGAAACCTGTGGAAAACCAAATGTCTGATAATATCATTGCTGTTGAGACATAAAAATAATGCCAAAGAAGAATCCGGAGATCAGAACCGAAGATCAAAAGAGAGTAATTGGAGCATCTTTGAAAATTGGCATGGTCAGGTAAATTCCAAGGAAATCTCTAATGATTGTTCTTATAAACTTCCTGTACTTGTTCCAAAAAAACGAAAACAGCAATCCTATTTAGATAAATGCGTAGAATGGGATTATATAAAAAACATGAAATCTCATAACTTACCGCTAATTATTAATGGCAACAAATGTAAAGCGGTAAAAATAAAAAATGGATCCCTAATGACGTTGCAAGGAACATGTGCCTTCGATGCAATTTTACAACTTATAGCAAGTGCAATCGCAACGCATATATCATATCGGGATGCCGTGCAATCATCTTCCGATAGAATCATTCATTTAGCTGCATCTATTTTGGAATGTGGAAAATTACTTACTGTACATTATACGGAACGAGCAATGATCTTGCAAGATATACCAATTTTTCAGAAAGCTATAACTATTTATACAAGTAATATTGTGCGTTTAAATGTAAATTGTAATTTTGCGCATTTGGCGGAATATATTTTTAAAAATGAACCAAGTTATAGTTTCACTGAACATTGTGCTTGCGGTGTCACGAATTGGCGCGAATCAATCTTTTGCAGCGTTAATGTTGACATCCTTCTGCAAGAAGGATTGCAACATATGCAACGTGCAATTGATGATTTGAGAAATCTCAATTTGTATTGTCGTACATGTGGTGCACTAGCAGAAAGCACAGCAAGTAAGTTACGGAAAACATAATAATAGACATGTCGATATTTACAGACAATTATTATATATATAGTGAGACAAATATTCAGCACAATTTAAATTCCATAGCAAAAACTATTACTCTCAATGACGCGAATTATATATTAATAGGTATAGTACACTACATAAAATCAAAATATCGAGATAGTGGTCATTATATTGCATTCACATTTGCAGGCACACATTGGTTCCAATACGACGATTTAAAAAAAAGGCGTGAGACAACAAATCCAATGCAACAAATTGTTATACATTCAATATTGACAGGGATTTCGGGTACCGAAGGCACTTTACACAAGTTTATGTTCAAGTACTTGTATTTAATAAAAGAGAAAATAGTACAAAGGTAACTGTCGCGTAATTGCAGACACAAAAGAAAACGTGCATCGCACAGACACAGCATGGCGCGCATAACCAAAAAGAACACAGACTAGCTAAACACATGAGGGAAAACTTTAAAAGAAAGAACCTATGCCGGTGGCGCACGCGAGCCTCGTGTGCTCTTCTAGAACAAAATATATAAGAGATCTTTTCGATACATATATGTATCAGATTTCTCACAAATATTATATGTCAAATGTTAACACAAGTTTACCACTACATAATATTCAACAATAATTTGTGTTTTTGAACTGTGAATAACCACTTCATATATAATTAAATATAGGATACATTAATTTTTATTAACTTTTATTTTTTTTAAATAGCACTGTTAATTCTCTTTATTATACATATATATTTATTTCATATTTTATATTTTAAAATTACAAAAAACTAAAAAAAGTTTTTAAAGTACTAAAATACAAAAAAATATTAATCTAGTTCGATACGCCTCTCTTCTTCTTTCTAGTTTTACGTAACGTAAATACTTTATCTACATATATCATAAATTTCAAAGTTATTATATTGACAGTGTAGCTCGTTATCAAAATATTAATTATCAGCCATTATCCCATTTACACACACACACATACACACAGATTAAAGAGGGTTTGGAGTCACTAAATACTACAGAAGTGACGAACTGTAGGGTCCTTATTTTTTGGCATTCGAGCTTCTTCATAGAACTAACGTGTACACACACACACACAACAACCACACACACACCACACACAACAACATATATATATATCATTGTATATATATGTAAATAAATTCGTTATCTAAATTGGGTGCTTCGAAATATGTCAATATATCGACAGGCAAGAACATGCGAATAAATCGCAGAACAAAATTAAACGATTTGAAAAAAGAAGTTATTGCCAAAGTCTTCCTTCATATATCAGGGCGTCGGAATTAGTGGCACATTTCGGGGTCGGATTTCAGAGCCACCTACCGTTGCCCCACTCTTGCTCTTGAGGCCTCAGCGGCGGGATCGACTCTGGTCTCAGGATTCGTTGCTGAGTAAGAAATGTACGTGAAATGTAGCTGCTAGCTATTCGTTATTTACAATTTTTCTTCAATATATATTTTATCTGTTTCGTAAATAATGTATAATATTACATATTTTATTATGTAGAGTATTATTTTACACACACATAATTTTTAAACATACATTGTACATGTGAAGCGTTTTCTTTGAAACGCGTAAGCGGGCATCGCACAGCCCGAGCGCCGAGGGCGCTGTGGACATGGAGCGAGCGCTCTCTAAGCGGAAAGAAGCGAAGCGGAGAAGAAAGCGAGCAAGCGAAAACAATAGCGGAACATGGAAACGCAGAAAGAGGAGAATATACCGAGTTGTACAGACTACATTGTTACCATTTTATTCCTCCGATAAAGTTACTCTAAATCAAAATGGTTGATCTATCGTTCCTGTCTGAGAAGAGGGCCTACACATGTGCATAGTATACAATTTATATATATATATATGTGTGTGTGTGGTGGTGGGTGTACAGTTACTCTAGCAGATGAAGTTCGGATGCAATTGCCGATATATTTAAAATGACAATAAGTACATTAACTAGTAGAAAATCGATGCTCGACTCACATTAAAAATGCACCGCCGATTGTGAAAAGGCGAGGAGAAACTCACGATAAACCCCAGAATGGCCTATGCCACATAATAAAGAGAGCTAAAAACGGTACTTGCAACCGTTCCCGGTAGCCAGACCTTAGAAACACATGATTATTGTCATGACTGATCGCAGGTCCAATGGTTTGAATGAAAAAGTATAGATTTGTTTTCAATTTGTCCGTTTCAGTTGATAAAATTTGAGGAAGGTATTGTAGAGACTATTTTAAGCCAGTATTTTTAGGAAATAAAATAGAACATATGCACAGAATAAATGTATTTAACGATTCTGGCAAACAAATTCACTTACAACTTTACAATATCTTACAAAAACAAAAAATTAATTGCCGTTTAACTAAACAAATAGTTTTGTACTTTAGTCTAAAAAAACATTTGGCCAAGTTATCTTAAACTTATTCCTATCACACTAATGAATCATAAGATGTCTGTTTGCATACAGAGCAAAGGTACTATACAGTCGCTATCATATGCCGCTACGTGAGCACTCAAGATCCTTCAACACTTTATAAAACTAGTAATTACTCACCCTTCCGGATCGTTTTGAAACTCTGGGACATGTTATCAGAATATCAACCATATTTCTATATAGGGCGAGTAGAACAATAATGTATTAGGAATCAGTGCCTCAACATGTGGCCATTAAACAATTTAAAAAATACAAAATTCAAAAATGATTCTTTGAAAAAACTATTTTTTAGTAAAACGTTTATTTTTTCCCGACCCCAGAAAACTAATTCCCGATACATTATTGATTATCTAATATTTGTCTTTAGGACCCCGTGGCATTTGAAAAAACTCCCATAACACCTCAATACCTTATTTTTGTGTTACATCAAAATTCGGATTCTCGGGATGTCCGTAAGTTTCGAGTGAAAGTATAAAACAACTGTTAATCTCGAAGTTTTTACTTCTCTTAGCCTCGAATTGGAATATCCCATAAAACAATTTTTTTTAAATACAATCTCTTGGGAAACTATATCTTGTGTACAGCTAAATAGTATTCATAATCTAGACTTCTAGTTGCTGATAGCTATATGCAGCCTCCAGCACTATGATTTCTCACAACGCGCGATTGTGCAGGCAGTATCCGCCGCTATACATTGGCTTAACTACGTCACGCTATCCTATAGCGTAAATGGCTGACCTCGTCCATTGAGAAAAATTCAGTTTCCTCTTGTGCAAGCAAACGAAAACAGTCCATGCGTGACACGTAACAATCATCAATAGCTTAGTTTAGTGACGATTTTACTCAAGTGCCTAAGTGATTATAGAGATCCGGCCGCTATACATTTAATATTACAAAAGTTGTAGTTTCGCTTTTTATCCGTGTACCGCCGCGGCTTAACTTCGCAGGGACGGAAAAGGTTGAATCGTTTTAGGCGGACGTTACGGGTGACGAGCAAACGGATTCAAGACAGGACGTAATTATGGGAATGCCCGTTTATTACGGTTCTCAAACATTTTGGACGGCCGTATAAGAATTGTGCTCCCGAAGTCAATACGCGAGCCGATTGCGGATAGTTCTTAAGATTACATGACTCGAACAATCTCGGTATGCGCCTCAGAGAATCCCAACAGTCTAGCGCTTGTGATAGTCGTGTTTAGCGGCTTATGATTTGCTACGGATTCTCGACGTTCTAAATTTCGCGCAGCGTTTGTTAAAATCACGACGCATAAGACATTACACCACAAGAGCACGCCACTTCCTTCAATATTCGTCAGATACTCGAGGCGCAAGCGACGCAAAGCGCATCTCCGATATATATTAGGTCTTCAGTTGTACTTAATTCGAAAGTCTTGAGAGAAAAGGCGAAAAATTCGTCCGAGCTGCTTGTGCTGAGCGAGTTCCCTTAACAAGCAAGAATCTACCCGCTCTCAAGAGAATCGGCTATTCTTATGCGCTGGCAACCGTACCCAGCGAGCACGATGCCTCCGTTAGCCGAGTCAGGCCGATTTTCTGTGTCTAACGAGTAGAAAAAGAGGAAAGCGCTGGCCGAGTAAAATCAGTATTCGCCCCTATTAGGAGTGCGAAGGCGAGGAGAAAACAGAGCCAGGAAATGACGTGAGAACAAGCGCAGAAAAACAAAAGAGAGGGGGGGAAAGATGTTTGAAGTGAGCGATGTCTCGAGACTTGAGTAATGCGCGACGCATTCAAGCGGAGAGTAAAGTGAAGAATGAGAGCGAGCAGTGGGAGTGTGAAGAGAGAGAAAACACATACCATACGAACCAACCTAACGCCACGCCCTGTCAGTACTTTATGGAGTTCTTGTATTTATGCCATTTCTCTCTCGTTTACCTCGTGCGACGTTGTATAAGGATGCGAGTCCGCGATCGGGCATTATCGCGAGTCGCCCCCCCCACGCGACAACCAGCCCTTTTGCCATTCTTCCTTTGCGTCTCCGCACCACTTACAGTACGTCCAGATGCGTATGCGTTTAGCCACAGGTATCTCCGCTATAGCATCGACTCCATCCGACCTCAGCTCGTTTACCACAGCCAGTATCAACTGACGAGGACGCCCGCATGAGGAGAGCGAACGCGACGATACCCAGCGCTGAGCGAGACTGAGTAAGTTAAGAGCCCTATGTACACACATGAGCGAGATATATACATGTGCACATAGCAGATTCGAATTAAGACAGGCAGACAAGTAATATGTACTGAGAAATAACAATGAAGAGGTCGTGAAGGACTGAACATGAACCATGCTACGATAGAGTGAGAGTGAATCGACTACAGTGATGAGGATATTATACGTATATGAATGAATGAGTCATGAGAAAACGATGGAAGCAGGTAGGAGACGGAGCACGTGCACGAGATGCAACACATCAAGACAGTGATCCGGATACGAGTATCACAACCGTTCACTACAGCTTACACTCAACGAAGCATGCTACCGATGAGGCAGCTACATGCGAGCGTATACATACTGACCAACGTAGCGATCTCAAATACGTAACCCTTAATTTAGCGCACTCAATTATATAGCATACCACTGTGCGAGTCAACTGACCCAGTATGCTGAGCCACCCGATCGAGACCTATATGCATAGTGCGGATATCCGTTATACCACACGCACTGCACAGCATCGAGTCTAGTTCACGAAACATAGAAGGTACGTGTTAAAATCACTGTCTTGTTATAAGGAGTGCGAGCCAGTCGCAGAGATCCTATCTGTCTTAATTCGTACGAATTCGAAATTATATATTCCTCGGTGCTCTTCTTGCGCCATGAACTAGCTATTGTGTTTCTTGTCGCGGCAACCAAGTATATTGATGAAGTTGTTGCGTGGTCAGGTAGATGAAATCGCGTAATCTTTATCAGCATGGAGGCAAGAGACGTCCTGGGAGGCGCGAGATCACCGAGAGGGGCTGTTAGTGCTCTTAGGTGATGATAAACGCTGCGTGACGAGAGGAAGGACACGTAAAACTCTGGACATACTGCGAGCTCGGCGGTTGGAGTTCAACAATACTATTCGCGTAGTCCTTGAGCAACATGAATGTCCCAGTATAGTCGGTGCCGATTAACTCTCCCGAGAGACTTACGGTTGTGCCTTGCTTTAAGATGACGAGAACGATAGTTTTAAGGTTGCTGTGAATTCGTAGAGGCGGATCTGCCGGAGAGGGGACTAGCACCGGAGAAGCGTCCAAAAGCGAGGATCGTGACAGAACAACGTAAGATGAGATATACGAAATACATCGCCCGATCTTCGTTTCCCATTTCTTTCTCTCGAAGACAACCAGTGCCTTTCGCTGCGTTGAGAACACGCACCATTACTATGATTCAATCTCCGTGTCCGCTTTCCTAGTCCGTAAGAAGGCAAATCTCATCTCTCCTGGCGCGTACGAAATATTACGGGCGTTATTCTGAATACGATCGCCTGCGGTGAAAAAAGCGGTACGTAGACGCTGTTCGGATGATCTCAGGTTTGGAAGGCGCGATGCATACGCGTAGACCAGCCCTTTGGATTGCTTATTCTCAAGAATAAGCTAGCGCGTTAGTATAATAGCGACTGTGTCACCGTAGTCTTTGGAAAGCGTGCAAGGAGTATTCAAGTGTAGGGTAGAAGTCGTCGAGATTGGAGCGGGCGGAACATGATTGTTACTTGCACGGACGTGAGTTCTCGTCGTAATCGTGCAGCAGGGCGAGCGTCACTGGTCTTCCTTATCGAAGCAATAAGTGCGGTTGTCGTTAGCACCGACCGAAACGTAGGATCAACGTCAAGATTATTCTCGAAAATCGTCGCACAGACGATGAGAAGAACACCTCCCTATAGTTATTTCCATATATAGAGTGGGCGACTGGCTCGTTGGGATACCTTCTGTAACACGACTCTCGCTGAGTTTTGCCTGTTGATTGTGTGCTCTCGGTGTTCGTGCGGTTATCTGTGACAAATTGTGAAACGACGGCCGTGAGCGTAAACGCTGCCGTCTCCACAGGTCCAGTGCGTACGCAGAAATACTTGCTGAAGTCTGCGAAAAGTTTGTCTCTCGCGTCTTCTGTATACTCAGCTACATCTATAGTAATTGAGAATAGGATGCACTTGTTTTTCGGCCGTTATAGAAGATCAATACTCACACCGCCCGTAAACAACTCGCACAGCAAGCTGGTGGCAATCGTTGTTGCGTAAGGATATAATAGCGCAAAGAATAACAGAGAAATCAACATGACGGATAGCGAAAGATAAACTGCCAGGCCAGCGGTCGGGCAGTTGTCTGATCTCTCAGGATGTGTTAAATACATCTGCATTGTAATACTCTCTCGCTGCGTGAACTGACATAGGAAAGAAATGCGTAAGCGTCAAAGAGAAAGCGCGCCAGGCTCGAGTTTTTGAGGAAGTACCCACCGGTCTGAAGCACTGTCATTTCAGAGTCCATTACGAGAAGAAGACTTGGCGCGATAACTTCTCAGTTGCCGAGAAAGTCGTATGGTACCTAGTCCGGCAGAGAGACCTCGTCAAGAGTCTCATGACGAAACCGGAACACGAAGTTTCCGTTAGAGCATTGAGCTGAATCAGTAAATGAGCAGAATGTGAACGGAGAAAGACGGTGTGCGATGTGGACAGTAACAAGAGTTACCGGTAAATGTTTGCCTCACATGAGCCCTAAAAATAATTCTCTCGCTCTGCTCGGCTCCTTAGATTATGACAGCGACCTATGCGACTACAAGACAAAATGAAGTCTCAGGCGAGAAGTATATATTATTAATTACAGGATTCCGATACTTCGGTCGGGAGATTCGCTATGCGTGATCACCGTTTCTTATTGAAGCAAGACGTAGTATACACTATCGCTACGCCGCCCGTCGCAGTGTGTGTGTGTTGATTGTACTGAGTTTGATATAGATACATTATGTACTACGTACGTACGTACCTATTATTGGTATATACGATATGTTACATATGTACCATACTGAGTATCGGTAGATATGAGTACCCGAATGCAGGGAGCCCCCTGACTATAAAGTTTCGCTGAAAACCGTGCTGTCAGCACTTACGAATTCAGCAGAGTGGAACTGTGTAGTAATGGTCCGCAGAGACACTCGAGAAATTGCAAATCGATGATTCGGCCCGCCGTGATCGAGAATGAGAAAGATCTATTTACCGATCTAAGACAAGGTTGGACCGCGCAATAATGGGGCCGCGAATGCGAGTCTTTAATTATCTCTCGCGTATGGGTAAGAGCTTCTCGCAGGCCGGCCACGGAATAGGCCAGTGCATTAAATTGGATGACACCGTGGGCAGGACTCTCAGAATGAATTAAGAATTTAATCTTTTACGTACTTGTGATTTTCTTGGCACACCTGCATCTTAGCTCGTCAACACTCAATTTTTGTGTAGCTTGCAGATATTAATCTGTCTCGCTCTCTTGTTGAGCAGCTCCGAGCCTGCACCTACGCCCGTTCCGATGGCGACTCTAATTTCAAAGCACAATTAATTAGTTTTCCAACAATACGGATGATGTGCATTGAGCTTGGTTCGCAACAGTGATACTACTGAGCTATTTGTCTGAGCGTTATAGTTATATTAGATCGCATATCCGTAACCAGCACCCCCTACCAGGCCATACCTACCATGGAGGATGATCCGTCAACTAAGCAAGGTCGTAGGATGATCGAAGCCAACTCAAGCAAGATCGGAGGATGATCCCGGCCAACTCGTAAAAAATATTACGCGACTAACTTCCAGGCGTTGCCCTATTGCTTGCTCTTAATTTCGTTGACATTGATTTATTTCAGTTATTTATTTATCTTGAGCCTATTCTGCTGTTTCGTATGTTTTATTTCTTCCATTTACTCATTAATACTCATTACAAGTTTAGTGAATCGCAAAAAATCGACTTGAAATTCCTCTATTTTTTTGAAAATTATTAAGAACCAGTTTGAAGCTAGTTGAATGAAGCTGACTTTAATGCCCACTTCATTCGGTGCTCATTATATTCTCAGATTGTCTTTTAGAAATAAACTTTTGAATTGATCCAAAATATTAATTTAGTCGATTTCAGACTAATTTACCACTTCTGTTGCTTAGTCAATCATGCCAATCTTTCAGAACGGAGAAACCATATCTCTTTTGATGATAGGAGGATGGGATGATCGACGAAGATCGTTTTACAATTGATATGAAGGCGGCTTTTTAATGAAACTTCTCCGTAAGCGGTAATGTCATTTTCAAAATTCTACCGTTGAAAGAAACGATAAGCGTTTCAGGAAACTGGAAGTGTGGAAAAATCGTGCAATCCAGTTGGCCGTAATCAGCAACAAGTGTAGAAAAATCATAGATGTTCTACAATCCATTATCGAAAAATCCGGCATGATTCGAACCCGCAAAGGTAACAGCAACATGAAATAGATAAAATGTCAGTGCTTAAAATATTGAAAATGAATAAATTTCATCTTATAAGATCACATCGATACAAGAGCTAAATGAAGATGATTTTGATAGGCGCATGAATTTTGTGATTTGATCATGGAAAAAATAGCCGAAGATCTTAAACATATCTATCAAATGTAGTATTTTCAGATGAGGCAACATTTCAGTTAAATGGCCACAATCGACCATAATGTTTTTGGTGCAGATACAAATCCTCACTGATGGAAAGGAAACACACATGCAATATCCACAAAAAGTGGAATGTTGGGTAGGACATTTTGAACTAATGTTCTCATAGGTCCACTCTTTATTGACGGAAATCAACAGCAGATAAAAATAATGACGAGAATATGCTAAAAAACGAGGATAAGTTTCCACGATACAAGCAATCAGGATGACAACTTCGATGCATCACATGGTTGCCACAAACTGGTGCCCTCACACATTACGGAAGAGACATCCTAATTATCTTGGACGCCAAGTGTTTTTCTCATCGATGGATATAAAGAGACCATAGAACGCCATCCTCGAATCACGCCCGATTTTCACATCTAACTATTCTTCTGTGGGCATTTAAAAGATAGAGTTACAAAAACGAAAACCACAAAATTTGAGACGACTTACGAAATCGAATTCTTGATGAACGACTGCTCTCCATCCCGCTGAGTTAAATTCAAAAAGCCGTTTCATCTTTTTACGATAGATTAGCTTATTGTCAAACTGTTGATGGCGGACATTTTGAACAATTACTTTAAAACTTTCCAAGTATTGCCTTAGTGCCGGAAAACTCACCTACCTTGCCATTAGTAGGTGGATCTCCTTTCACGAATCTTGCCTTAGTTGGCCTGCGATCAAATCCTCCGATTCTTGCCTAGTGTTGGCCGGCATCATACCTACGACCTTCCTTAGTTTGGCCCGATCAATCACCGATCTTTGCCTTAGTTGGCTGGGGATATCTTACTTTAAAAATGTATGTATGTATGTACGTAAGTATTTATGTATGAACATCTGTATGTACGTATGCGATGTATATACTAGTACAAGTAATTGCACGTGCTTACATACTGATATATATATGTTACGTACTGATGTACGAATGTTAACGTAAACGTATATACCTATGTATTATATGTACGGTCGCGGACATAAAGGTTGTCACTTTTTTTTTAATGACTTTCGGGGAGCATCCCGACTCGAAAAAGATGAGAATTGCTGCACCGCCTGCGAGGCACGTACTGCGCAGTAACTCACAACGATAGGACGAGTAGAATGACAAATATACGTGGTATGAGCATAGATGTCAACAAATCATTGCGCTTCAGCGGAGGAAAAATCACCGGTGTGACATGGCACCCTATTTTTTAGCAACCGCAGTATTAACGATTTTCTATTGGCACCTCACGAAGTCTTCAGTTCACCTGATAGGAACTGATTATACCAATAGTTCGCCGATTAGTTAAAAAACAAATTGCAGATTGAAAATATGAGGTGCTAACTCTCGTAGACCGCAACTTCCACAAACATCATATCAAAGCACGAAAATCTTATAGTTACTGAACAGTTCTATAGTTCCTGGATATAGATTTTAGCAAAGTTTGGTTTCACCAAAATTTATAAATAATTTTTGAAATCACGCGCCCAGCACCGCACCACAAGAAGTAAAAGTTCAGGTTTGACTGCAGTTCCAGCCGACTTCTGGGTTCTTCTGTATAGTTTTACAATAGTTATAACGCTTTAGGTGAGTGGTCCCGTCGCGGTTGCCGGCCTTTAAACTATTTTTATATAAATTTTTGCAACTGAGCCCAGCACCCACCACAAAGAGTTAAAGTATCAGTTTGCTGGTAGATTTAGCAACCTCTTGTTAATCATTTAGTAGTTCCTACATAGTTCCAACGCTTTTAGAGTGGGTCCCGTCGCGGGTTGCCGCTTTAATATTTATTAATAAAATTTTTGAAACTGAGCGTCAGCAACCAGCCACCACAACACACAAGAGTAAAAGTATCAGTTTGCTGTAAATTTTAGCAACTTTTTTGTATATTCCTGCCTGTTTTTGCAATAGATTCTTACGCTCTTAGGTGTATGATTATAAAGATATATTTTTTATAAAGTATTTTATTATATAAAAAAATATTGAGATAAAAAGTTGAACAGTTTTGAGAGGACCGTACAATTTGATGATTCTTGGTTGACTTTTGTGACGTTATGTGTTTAGTCAAAAGTTAATTTTTTTTTAATGGAAACCTTTTTTCATTATATTCTGTATGCTTATGTCGAAGAGATTTTCAAAATACTATAAGTTTAATTATATTTATTCAATGGCTTTCCGAATTATCGAGATTTTGAAATTTTCTATATTTGCAGTTAGAACGCCCGCATTAGCATTATCCAAGATGTACGCGTTGGAAATTGCCTAGGTCGGATTTACATCTCTTTGTGTGTGTATATGTCTTGTCAAGAAGAAAAGATAAGACCCTTACAGAAATTCG
>NW_020230095.1:87530-111231 GCF_003227715.2 Harpegnathos saltator
CGCTCAATTAGTTGCTCTAATATTGATTTAATACTTTTATTGAGAAATGAACAGTGCCGAGATATAATGAGTGGTGTGTGCGACCGGTGGGTGGTCGCTTGTCGAGTTCCGTCCGCGGAAAAGTTCGGGCCGGCGGGCTGCCTGTGGCTCTTCGGGCCAACGTATACGCACGCTG
The DNA here is from genome assembly GCF_003227715.2 of Harpegnathos saltator. Lineage (NCBI taxonomy): Eukaryota > Metazoa > Arthropoda > Insecta > Hymenoptera > Formicidae > Harpegnathos > Harpegnathos saltator. The sequence continues at coordinate 87,706 of NW_020230095.1, forward strand.
GGGACGCGGCGAGGCTATCTTCCGCTGGGATCTTTCCGTTGTCTATGGTGGACGAGTACCCTTGTTTGGAGGTGGCGAGGACACGCGTCACCGACAGTGAGCGAGTACGCTTGCTCAGGGAATCAACGTGGTCGAGTGAACGCTCGCCCTCAAGAAGTCGGCGAGGACACTCGCTCTCAGGATGGCGAGTACGCTCGCTTGTAGAAAGTGGCGAGTACGCTCGCCCTGGAGAAGTCGGCGAGGACATTCGTTCTCAGGATGGCGAGTACGCTCGCTGTGGAAGATGCCGGATAACTCTTAGGCGGGTCGGTGCCTCGTCTTGAGGCGTCGGAAGACAGGTGCTCTTGCCAGTCGCACGGCGCCTTATATTGGCCGCCCGTGCGACTCTAGTTCGTTCCCCTTCCGTATCGCGCGACACGGGGGGGCACGTGATGATTGCATGCCACGCGCGCCGAGGCGGTCCTTGCCTCCATGCGCGCGCCGCGTGCTCGCTCGCTCGCTCCCGTCGCTCGCTCGTTCTTAGCGCTCCTCTCGCTTGCTTGCATCCTGTGCAGGGTGCTTTTCCGCGGACTGCATTCGGCTCGGCCCGATACGTAACGATCGTATCGTTACATCATTTCAGCCGATCACAGGGCTATGATAATTGCTTTTTTTACGTAACATAATCGCCAAAGATCTTCCTGTACCACGGACAGTTGTGACTGATTTTGGATGGGCTATTTTGATCGCTGTGTCAAATATCTTTGCAAAATGCTATGACTTCCGTGATTATTGGCAAAAGTGCTATATGACTGCGATTCTCGGAAACATTGACATAATTCCATCGTGTTATATTAGGATAGATGTAAGTCATTTCATTCGTATGGTTGCGAAATGGAAAAGTTTGAAAAACAAAGATAGAGTGTTAGTAAGGAATCCATTTGATACGCTTGGTCAATACAGCGGATATTCAACCTCCGCTGTATTGGCCAAGCGTATCAAATGGATTCTTTTAAAGAATTGGAATACTTGATGGAATCAATACTAATTATTGCATTGAGCAAATATATTGGTTGTACAACAGATGGACAGCAGTTAATGTCTGACAAACGCATAGTATATTTAAATAATATTATAAAAGGTAATATTAACATGAATGAAATAAAAGCTATTATAAACGATGATGATGATGATGGTGATGATAAAGACCCGGAGGACGAGACATTTTTTATTAATGGCAATGACGAAAATAAAGATAACTGCGATAATATTAATTGGATAGAATGGAGCAATTCGCTTTGGGATTCCGCACAAAAAATCTCGAATAATTCAAAGAATGGTAATATTATTAACGCATGTTATAACCCCGAATATGCTAAACAGATTAAGACACAATTGTTGCCATACTTACCTGTATGGACGGGCGTAATGCGCCCGTACTTCCAAACATCTGGACAAATTTTCTTCGGTAACTTTTTCTTCGGTGGAGGTAGAATTTGGCGATTTGAAGAACAGGTCAACTCCCAATGAGAATTGACAAATTCATAATACAGCACATGGATTTCTTAGATGCAAAAATTGTTCTCGCATCTGATGAGATGTCTCATTAAAAAAGGATGTATCGTTGCAACAGGAGAAACCTGTGGAAAACCAAATGTCTGATAATATCATTGCTGTTGAGTCATAAAAATGATGCCAAAGAAGAATCCGGAGATCAGAACCGAAGATCAAAAGAGAGTAATTGGAACATCTTTGAAAATTGGTCAGGTAAATTCCAAGGAAATCTCTAATGATTGTTCTTATAAACTTCCTGTACTTGTTCCAAAAAAACGAAAACAGCAATCCTATTTAGATAAATGCGTAGAATGGGATTATATAAAAAACATGAAATCTCATAACTTACCGCTAATTATTAATGGCAACAAATGTAAAGCGGTAAAAATAAAAAATGGATCCCTAATGACGTTGCAAGGAACATGTGCCTTCAATGCAATTTTACAACTTATAGCAAGTGCAATCGCAACGCATATATCATATCGGGATGCCGTGCAATCATCTTCCGATAGAATCTTTCATTTAGCTGCATCTATTTTGGAATGTGGAAAATTACTTACTGTACATTATACGGAACGAGCAATGATCTTGCAAGATATACCAATTTTTCAGAAAGCTATAACTATTTATATACGTAATATTGTGCGTTTAAATGTAAATTGTAATTTTGCGCATTTGGCGGAATATATTTTTAAAAATGAGCCAAGTTATAGTTTCACTGAACATTGTGCTTACGGTGTCACGAATTGGCGCGAATCAATCTTTTGCAGCGTTAATGTTGACATCCTTCTGCAAGAAGGATTGCAACATATGCAACGTGCAATTGATGATTTGAGAAATCTCAATTTGTATTGTCGTACATGTGGTGCACTAGCAGAAAGCACAGCAAGTAAGTTACGGAAAACATAATAATAGACATGTCGATATTTATAGACAATTATTATATACATAGTGAGACAAATATTCAGCACAATTTAAATTCCATAGCAAGAACCATTACTCTCAATGACGCGAATTATATATTAATAGGTGCAGTACACTACATAAAATCAAAATATCGAGATAGCGGTCATTATATTGCATTCACATTTGCAGGCACACATTGGTTCCAATATGACGATTTAAAAAAAAGGCGTGAGACAACAAATCCAATGCAACAAATTGTTACACATTTAATATTATATGTCAAATGTTAACACAAGTTTACCGCTACATAATATTCAACAATAATTTGTGTTTTTGAACTGTGAATAACCCCTTCATATACAATTAAATATAGGATATATTAATTTTTATTAACTTTTATTTTTTTTAAATAGCACTGTTAATTCTCTTTATTAATACATATATATTTTATTTCATATTTTATATTTTAAAATTACAAAAAACAAAAAAATTTTTTAAAGTACTAAAATACAAAAAAATATTAATCTAGTTCGATACGCTTCTCTTCTTCTTTCTAGTTTTACGTAACGTAAATAGTTTATCTACATATATCATAAATTTCAAAGTTATTATATTGACAGTGTAGCTCGTTATCAAAATATTATTATAGCCATTATCAATTTACACACACACACACATACACACAGATTAAAGAGGGTTTGGAGTCACTAAATACTACAGAAGTGACGAACTGTAGGGTCCTTATTTTTTCTGACAAACATATACACACACAAAGAGATGTAAATCCGACCAGGCAACTTCCACGCAGTACATCTTGGATAACGCTAATGCCGGCGGTTCTAAACTGCAAATATAGAAAATTTCAAATCTCATAATTCGGAAAGCAATGAAAAATAATTAAATTATAGTATTTTGAAAATCTCTCGACATAAGCTACAGAAATATACAATGAAAAACAGGTTTCCATTAAAAAAAGTTAACTTTAACCTAACACACATAGACGTCACAAAATCAAACCAAGATCATCATTGTACGTCCCTCTCGAAACTGTTCAACTTTTATCTAAAATATTTTTTTATATCATAAAAATATTTATAAAAATATTTTTTTATATCATCACCTAAAGCGTAAGAACTATTGCAAAACTGCAGGAATATACAAAAAAGTTGGCTAAAATTACCACCAAACTAATACTTTACTCTTGTGGTGCGGTGCTGACGCTCAGTTTAAAAAATTATCAAAAAATAATTAAAGGCCGGCACCCACGATGGGACCCACCTAAAGCGTTGGAACTATTGTAGAACTATTAAAAGAAGCCGGCTGGAACTGCCAGCAAACTGATACTTTACTCTTGTGGTGCGGTGCTGGCGCTCAGTTTCAAACATTATTTAAAATTGGTTAGAAGCCAGAACTTTTGCTAAAATATATCAGGAACTATAGAACTCTTCCAGAACTATAAGATTTCGTGCTTGAAATGATGTTTTTTGGAAGTTGCAGTACTACGGGAAGTTGGCACCTCATATTTTCAATCTGCCACTTTTTTAACTAATTCGGCGGAACTATTGGTATAACCTATCAGGAACTGTAGAACTATTGTGGGTGCCAATAGAACTATCGTTAAAACTTGCGGTGCTAAAAAATGAGGTGCCAACTTCACACCGGTGATTTTCTCCACTGAACGCAATGATTGTTGACATACTTATGTCATACCACGTATATTTCATTTCCCGCCTTTCGTTGTGAGTTACTGCGCAGACGTGCTCCGCAGGCGATGCAGCAGTTCTCATCTTTTTCGAGTCGGGATGCGTCCCGAAAGTCATTAAAAAGAAAGTGACAACCTTTATGTCTGCGACCGTACATATATAGGTATATACGTATGTACATATTACATACATACATACATACATACGTCCCAGATAGTCAAACCTGCGCGAGCAGATTTCGAACAAAGCCTGCTATCATAGTTTGATGGCAAATAGGCAACAAATTTAACGCAGAATTTGTTATATCAAATTATGCCGCCAATCTGCGATCAAATATGCGCCAGATCCTGCTGTCGGATATTTGACGGCAAATTTGTAGCAAAAATCGCACAAGACTTGCAGTAATTTGATGGCAGATTGGCGGCAGAAACCGAGCAAACTTTGCGCGCAGACTCTACGCGTAGTTTGGCAGCAGGACCTGCGCGGTTTCTGCCGACAATCTGCTCGCACGGCCTGTCACACAGGTTCTGTCGACAAAACACAAGCCTAATGAGGACACAAATGGCTATGGTTTTGATGTAGAGATCTGATCGAAATTGGCGTCAATCTGCACGCATTCTGCTAGCATTTTGCTTACTGGGGTACATATATATACGTATGTACATACATACATACATACATACACATGTACATACATACATACATACGTACGTATAAACGTTCATACATACGTTAATACTTACGTACATACATACATACATACATACATATATATCAAGAGGCACGGTAGTGCCCCGCGCCAAGTTCAAGCGCAACTTTGTTGCGCTCGAACGGCGCGGGCACACTGTGCCTATTATTACGCGAAACTGCGAGTTGAAACGAGGTGAGATATTCATATCTCAGGAATGGCTGAACCGATCGACGTTTTTTAGTCCCAATCGATTCACTCTTAAAAAATAGGAAGAAAAGTGTTCTTGTGCTTTTTGTGTACGTTGTCTCTAAGTGGAGATATTTTAAGATTAAAGTCTGAATCACAGAAATTACGATTCAGTAAGAAAGTAAGAAAGAAACGCTAGACCGCTGAGGAGAGGGAATTTGTGCTTCTCGTTTTTCCGACACCAGAGGCGTTACGAGCGCGCTGAAGATGCAAAGAGCAGCGAGTGCGAGTGAGCAAGCGATAGAGAATAAGAGAGAGAAGAATAGACCGCCGAGGAGAGGAGATTTGTACTTCTCGTTTTTCCGACACCAGAGGCGTTACGAGCGCGCTGAAGAAGTAAAGAGCAACAAGTGCGAGTGAGCAAGCGATAGGGAATAAGAGAGAGAAGAATATCAGGTTGGTAGAACAGGAGGTGAAATAAAAAAAATATTGCTAGTTTATATATTTTATATATTATATTATACAGCACGTGAATTCGAGTCGAACACGGGCAACGTGATTGCAACGTTGGTAGTTTACGTCGAGCAATGAGCGACAGCGGAGGTTTGACAATCGCGCATTTCGGTTTTGAAGCTTCCTAACCTCAAAGATATCACAATGCTGCGCTCACATTTTCGACTGAAAGTTGACTTGTCCAAGTTTTTTCACGATGTGCGTCGGATCTGCTAAATTTTTATTGATTGATCACTAAGATATTTGGCATAAGAGAACCATTTCATTTGTTGTTGAACGATGCCGAATATCTGCCACCGATGGAGGATATTTGCATTCTCATCGAAAACGAGACGATCAAGTAAGTATAATTCTTTTAATATAAAGTTTTAAACTTAACTTTTCATATATTTTTAGTTCAAATAGGTTTTATGTGTTTATTCATTAATATTATTTTTTATTATGTCATTAATAGATAGAGTAATCCCTGTATCTGGCATATAGAACGAAGCATTTAACGAAGTGCATTAGTTACTATATATCAGATAATTACAAAAATTTCTCTAAGGCTAAAGCATGTAACAATATTTCACACGATAAGGTTGTCGAAACAACAAATGTTATGACTGAGAAAATAAGAATAAATGCAAGTAATGGATTGGATATATCTGACGATCCTTTGAATGATACAGATTCAGCTTTGATATATTAGTATATTTTATTTATATTGCACTAAAACAAATATAATAATCTTTATAATATAATTAATGAATTATATTTATTTTTAGATAATAATACAAGAAATGTTATGTTTACTACTGCAATTGATTATACAGAAGCAGATGCAGATTCAAAGGTTACGGATTAAAGTAATATAAATGAAAGTTGTAATACATTCAAATTACAAAAAACTAATTATATAAAAGAATATTAAGAATAAATAAAACATAAAAAAACTATATTTCAATAAGGTCGTCGGCCCCTTCTTCCTCTTCATGCGCTATATCTGGACAATTTTCCAATTGTTTGTATAACAGATAATATAGTTTGTTTGCGATATCTGCCACCGATGGAGGATATTCAGATTCTCATCGAAAACAAGACAATCAAGTATAATTTTTTTTAATATAAAGTTTTATACTTAACTTTTAATATATTATATTTTTAGTTAAAATAGGTTTTATGCGTTTATTCATTAATATTATTTGTATGTAATTAACTTACAATCTTATTCTTATAGTTAGAGTAATTCCTGGATCTGGCATACAGAACGAAATTTTATATGCATTAGTTACTGTATATCAGATACTAATAATTACAAAAATTTCTCTAAGGCTAAAGTATGTTACAATATTTCACACGATAAGGTTGTCGAAACAACAGATGATATGACTGAGAAAATAGGAGTAAATGCAAGTAATGGATTGGATATATCTGATCCTTTGAATGATACAGATTCAGCTTTGATATGTTAGTATATTTCAGCTTTGATATGTTAGTATATTTTATTTATATTGCACTAAAACAAATATAATAATCTTTATAATATAATTAACGAATTATATTTATTTCTAGATAATAATAAAAGAAATGTAATGTTTACTACTGTAATTGATCATACAGAAGCAGATGCAGATTCAAAGGTTACGGATTATAATATTCACTTATATATTATTAGGTGCGCAACTAAGTTCTCGCTGTTTTTTTGATGAAAATGCAACTTTATTGTGAAAAAATGGTTACAAATGAATCATTCAAAATATTGCCCATCGCTAGCGACAACTTTTTCCCATCTTTCTGGCAGAGCTCGTATACCGTCACGGTAGAAGTGTTCGTCTTTTGAGGCTATCCACGAATCAAGCCATTTTGAGATGTCTTCATATGAGTGGAACTGCTGATTAGCCAGACCATGTGCCATCGAACGGAACAAGTAATAATCGGACGGCGCAATATCTGGGGAATATGGCGGGTGGGGTAGGACTTCCCATTTGAGCGTTTCTAAGTAGGTTTTAACGGGTTTGGCAACGTGAGGCCGAGCGTTGTCATGCTGTAGAATCACTTTTTCGTGCCTCTGCTCGTATTGTGGCCGCTTTTCGCACAGTGCTCGGCTTAATCGCATCAATTGAGTTCGATACCGTTCCCCAGTGATGGTTTCGTTCGGTTTCAACAGCTCATAATAAATAACACCGCCCTGGTCCCACCAAATACACAGCAAAACCTTCGCAGCGTGAATATTCGGCCGAGCCGACGACGTAGAAGCATGACCGGGCAGTCCCCATGATTTTGTTCTCTTTGGGTTGCTGTAATGAATCCATTTTTCATCACCCGTAACGATGCGATGAAGAAAACCCTTCCTTTTTTGCCGCTGGAGCAGTTGTTCACAGGCGAAAAAACGACGCTCAACGTCTCTTGGCTTCAAATCATAAGGAACCCAAGTTCCTTGTTTTTGAATCATTCCCAACGCATGCAATCGCTTGGAAATGGCTTGGCGGGTAACTCCTAATGCTGGAGCAAGCTCTTTTTGCGTTTGGCACGGATCCTCATCAAGCAATGCCTCCAATTCAGCGTCTTCGAAGGTTTTTGGCCTTCCTTCACGCGAACGGTCAACATCGAAATCACCGTCTTTGAAGCGATGGAACCAATCACGGCACGTTGTTTCACTTAGAGCAGCATCTCCGTAAACTTTTTGGAGTTCTCGATGCGCTTCAGCCGCCGTTTTCTTCGAATGAAAGAAGAAAAGCAACACTTCCCGCAAATGACGATTATTTGGCACAAAATCAGACATTTTCACATAACCAAAAATATATGACGCAAAAACAAAATCACTAATGTGTCAAAGCGGTTTGTTTACCATATGTCTAAGCTTGGTTCATGACGTTTTGGTTATGTCACAATCGACCAGCACTTACTACTGGAGCCATCTCTTGAAAAAAACAGCGGGAACTTAGTTGCGCACTTAATATACAGGGTGCACGATTTATCTGAAGACATCGAAATATCTCGAGAACTATGCATTGGATAAAAAAAAGTGGTTAATGAAAGTTGTTAGCCTCGAAGGGGGACATCCAATGGTACCAAACTCGACCTCCCACCGCACCCCCTGGAGGTGGGGGTTGGGGGCAACTTTGAAATCTTAAATGGAAACCCCCATTTTTTATTGCAGATACGGATTCTACGCCACAAAATATGTAAATTTTGTCCGAAACTTTTTTTTTGATTCGTGATAGATGGCGCTGTAATCGCAAAAAATTATATTTTCCGCAATTCTCCAGAAATGATCATTGGATTGAGAAATATAAAATACCTGTTCAATATTTTTAATGTACTTAACATAACTTTTTACAAGTAAAAATGATATCGTGTTATAAAATTTTAACACGTTTATTAATAGTGTTCAATATTTAAAAAAGATATCTTTTTAAAGGTTATTATTACAAATTCAAATTATTTTTTTAAGTATATATATGTACATAACTTAAGTTTTTACAAGTAAAACTTATATAAAAGAAGTGATATATTAAAACAGTAACGCCAACTGAGAAATCATATACTTAATATTTTTAGAAATCTCAAACTCAAATTATTTCCTTTTCTTAAGATATATATTTATTATGTACATAACATAAGTTTTTACAAATAAAAATGATATTTATTAGAACACTGAGTTATATGATTATTTAACTTGTTATTATAATGTACATAACAAGTTTTTACAAGTAAAAATTATATCATGTAATAAAAATTTAACACGTTTATTAATAGTTAATAAATATTTTAAAAATATTTTAAATTTAATTTATTTAATATTTTAAATATTATTTTAAATATATAATATTTTAAAAATATATCTTTTTAAAGGTTATTATTATTCAAGAAAATTCAAGAAAAACTAACTACAAAAGATGTCAATAACATAAATTTTTACAAAATTTATTGTTATTTATTAGAACATTGAGTTATATGATTATTTTACTTGTTATTATAACAAATTAATTATTATAACAATGCAATAAAAAATATTTAATACAAAAAATCTTAGCGCGGCTGCACCAAAAACTATATCGAACTAAAACTTGTTTAATACATACATGACAGCATTTTTATTATAATAAAATGTACTTGTAAATTCTCTGCCTATATATACGGTGTAATGTTTTATATCTAATTTGACTTTTATGTATATACATCTTCGATATAGTTCTTGGTGTAACTGCGCCCAGATTTTTTGTATTAAATATTTTTTATTGCATTGTTATAATAATTAATTTGTTATAATAACATACATACATACATACATACATACATACATATATACATACATACATATGTACGTATATATGTATATAGATACATATGTACTACGTAAATACGTACCTATATTGATATATACGTATGTACATACGTACATACATATGTACACACGTATATACATACATACAAACGTACATACAGATGTTCATACATGCATAAATACTTACGTACATACGTACATACGTACGTTCAGATGTACGTAAATACTTAGGTATATATGTACATACATATGTACCCAGCAAACAATTTGGTAGTAAATTGTCACTAAATTGGCACTAAATTTATACAAAGTTTGCTGACAAATCCGGTGCCATCTGTGTCCTCAATAGGATCGGAATTTGCTAGCAAAGCTTGTATACATCTCTGATGCCAAATTGGGACCAAATAATGAGCAAGTCTTGCTGACAAAACTCCACCGTACATTGTCGCCAAACACCGAGCAAAGCTTGGCGACAAAACCTTGCAGCAGATTGATGTCAAATACCGAGCAAAGTTTAGTGACAAAGTTCCACAGCAAATTGGCGCCAAATATCGAGCAGATTCTGCCGTATTCATTTACTACGCCCCTCCCACTTCAACCAAGTAAGTTAGGTTCAAGTAAAGCGAGGAGTACAGACTTTGGCCAAGTGTATAATGTACAATGCAAAAGCAAATGAATTCATTAGAATCACTCATTGTTTACGTATAGCTCGAAATGACGACTCCTGATAATGCATTTGCTTGTCAATTATATATTATGCACGAATCCGTATTTCCCGCTTAATTATTAAATAAAATCAAATACATTAATAAATTTTTATTAATATTTTACAAATCTATTATATTTAATGATTTATTATTAGGAGTGCAAATAAGTTTCCGCCGTTTTCTATCAAAAATTAGGAATTTATTGTGAAAGAACGGTACATTACGTTTTATTCAAAATATTGTCCATCACTAGCCACTACTTTTTTCCATCTTTCTGGCAGCATTCGGATATCACGTCGGAAGAACTCTTCATCTTTTGAGGTTATCCACGAATCGACCCAATTTTTAGTATCTTCATATGATGTAAAGCGCTGCTTAGACAGGTCATGTGCCATCGACCGAAACAAGTGATAATCGGAAGGGGCAATATTTGGTGAATACGGCGGGTGGGGTAGGACTTCCCAATTAAGTGTTTCCAAATAGGTTTTGACTGGTTTTGCAACATATGGCCGAGCGTTGTCATGTAGGAGAATAATTTTCTCGTGTCTGGAGTAGTAATGGGCGCGTTTTTCCTTGAGTGCTCGGCTCAATCTCATTAATTGTATTCGGTAGAGAGCTCCAGTAATGGTTTCGCTCGGTTTGAGCAACTCATAATACACGACACCAAGCTGATCCCACCAAATACACAGCCTGAGTTTTTTCCATGAATATTCGGTTTGGCTGTCGATGTTGAAGCATGGCCAGGTGGTTCCCATGATTTTCTCTCCTTTGGGTTATCGTAGTGGATCCATTTTTCATCACCAGTGACTATACGATGCAAAAAACCCTTTCTTTTATGCCTGGCAAGCAGCATTTCACATGTGCAAAATTGGCGTTCAACGTCTCTCGGCTTCAGTTCATATAGAACCCAATTCCCTTGTTGTTGAATTATTCCAAACGATTTTAAACGATGTGAAATTGCTTGTTGAGTCACTTCTAATGTAAGTGCACGTTCTTCTTGCGTTTGGCACGAATCTTTCTCCAATAATGCTTCCAATTCCGTGTCTTCGTACACTTTCGGCCTTCCACTACGTTCTTTGTCTTCCACGTCAAACTCACCGTTTTTAAACTTTTGAAACCACTCACGACAACTTCTCTCACTTAAAGCAGTCTTATCATATGCTTCTATCGATGCGCCTCAGCTGCAGATTTCTTCAAATTAAAGAAGTAAATCAAAAGTTCCCGCAAATGACGCTTATTCGGCACAAAACTTGACATTTTCGCACGAAAAAATGATGTGATGCTGATACGGAGTCACTAATACTTCAAGGTTATGTTGTAACCAGATGTCCAAACTTACGATATTATGTTTTACATCTGATAATTTCAACATAACCTTCTGGTGGGGCCATCTTTTGTCAAACGGCGAAAACTTATTTGTACTCCTAATATTATTATTATTGTAACAATTTTTTTAAATTTGTTGAATGTCGAAAATACACTAAAGTATAAGGCTAATATTACATTTGTCGTACGACAATCTTTTCGAATACGTTGATTGGTTAGCAAACAACATTTCTAGGATTGCTCCACGTACACTCAGAGGCAGGTATGGTGTCCCTCGGCGATGTCGTATACGCCTATAAACAAAACAATCGAAAGCGATGACAGGCATATACGCATACGCATATGGGCGTACTGTACAGCGCGAGAGAAGCGAAGAAGGAGAAGTGGTGGGAGACGTTCCGATGTTGCATCCTTATCGCACGTCGCACGATCGAGAGAGAAAGCATTACCAGACGTGGTACGGTTAATGGTGTCCCCAATAGCTGTCTCACTCACTCTATGCTTGAATGCAGGCAATATGAGTGAGACAGCTATAGAGACACCGCGCTGTCTCTATAAGTGTCTCGCTCGCTCTAATAGCCATATATCGCGCTTTCCTCTTTTCTCCTTAGCAGAAATGCCGATAAGGAGGCAATCCTGTCTGTAGGCCAGAAAAATAAGCTATTTTCGCGAATTTTTTTCCGGAAACTAAGCAGACGATTGATTTCAAACTTGATAGAAATAATAATATATATTTTATTGATGAGAATGAATTTTTATAGCGTTATATGAATAATAATGTAGCAAATATACAAAAAATAACGTGACGTATTTAGGCGCACGCCGTTTCACGGTTCCTATAAAATCTCGAAATACGGTAGACTGGGACAAAAACGCAAGTAAAATAATTAATCTACGAACTTGCCGCTAACTCGTTTGAATTAAGGAAATAAAAAACGAACTAGTTTTTAATATTTTAAGGCATTTAAAAATTATATTTGAAAAATCGTCATAAATATCGATGATTTTACGTTAAGAATATTTTATTTGCAAGAAAACGATATTTCATGAAATTCACGAAAAAACTTATTTTATGCCGTAAGATATGTCAAATTGTGCAATTTTTTTGAGACGCAACATATCTTTACTTTTGGAAAGACTACGAGAAGGAGGGAGAATAAATGCAACATCTTCCTTAAAATGCTACTTAAAATATAGGCTCCGCTCTTGAAAATATAAGAAAAAATTAGGAGACATTTAATAATAATAAAAATTACAATAATAATAACGAGACACTATATAGCATCTCCTGAAATCAAAGAAAAAACTTTTTTTTATATAGAAAAGTCGATCGATCGACTTCGTCATCTAATTACATATTCAAAACATGTCTATCTATCGTGTGAACTAGAGAAATAAAAAAATATTAATTTTTTATATGCACCGAGCTATCTCTATAGGTGTCTCACTCGCTGTAATAGCCATGTATCGCGCTTTTCTCTTTTACAACGCTATAAAAATTCATTCTCATCAATAAAATATATATTATTATTTCTATCAAGTTTGAAATCAATCGTCTGCTTAGTTTCCGGAAAAAAATTCGCGAAAATAGCTTATTTTTCTGGCCTACAGACAGGATTGCCTCCTTATCGGCATTTCTGCTAAGGAGAAAAGAGGAAAGCGCGATACATGGCTATTAGAGCGAGCGAGACACTTATAGAGACAGCGCGGTGTCTCTATAGCTGTCTCACTCATATTGCCTGCATTCAAGCATAGAGTGAGTGAGACAGCTATTGGGGACACCATTAACCGTACCACGTCTGGTAATGCTTTCTCTCTCGATCGTGCGACGTGCGATAAGGATGCAACATCGGAACGTCTCCCACCACTTCTCCTTCTTCGCTTCTCTCGCACTGTACAGTACGCCCATATGCGTATGCGTATATGCCTGTCATCGCTTTCGATTGTTCTACAGGCGTATACGACATCGCCGAGGGACACCATACTCTGAGTGTACGCTAATCAATGTATCCGAAAAGCTTGTCATACGACACATGTAATATTAGCTTAAGTTGGCACTAAAAAGTGCTGATTCAGATTTTGGCATTCAAAATGCCTTTTATTGCACTGAGTTATTTCTGTTGTGTTTTAAAAATGGGCGCTGAAAAGTGCTGATTTACTTCTCTCTCTTCGAGAAGAGAACGTACGGTATGTGCGTGCGTGTATGTGTATGTGTGTGTGTGTGTGTGTGTGCGTGCGTGCGTGTGTGTGTGTGCGCGCGTGTGCGTATGCGTGCATTCTCCTCTGTCTCTCTCTTTCTCTCTCTCTCTCTCTCTCTCTCGATCTCCTGCGACCGTGGGTGTTGTCTTTGTCATCCGTGCAATTTTCGTCCTCATCTTCGTCCCATGCATCTATAAATTTAGAAATTTTTAATATTTTTTAATGTATATGACGGACGCGATTAACAGATGAGGTCAAATGAAATACAGGGAACGGAAATGAAAATTTGAAGAACATACAACTTTACTACCAGTAGTCAGTGAGGAATGATCCCTGCTGTAAATGCTTTGCTACATTTCTCTTTTACATTATCCTATTTCTGTATTATTTTATGATTGTAGGCGTTTTTCAGTGATATTCAATATACTAGGTGCGCAACCAAGTTTCCCGGTTTCACATATTGATGGAGCTAACGACATATGTAGTCGACATACATGTCTGAAGTTGTGTTTTTTTATAGCTTGGACATCTGTTAACAATAACCAGTCGTAATACCAACACATATCGCAACGCAAAAATATTTTTTCTAACAACGAAGATATCGAGTTTTGTGCCAAATAAACAGCATTGCGGGAAGCTTTGCTTTTCTGCCTTAACTTGAAAATAAGTGCAGCTGAAACACGTCGTTTGCTTGAGGAGGCCTACGGCGAACATGCACCATCGAAAACTACCTGTGAAGATTGGTTTAAACGCTTCAGAAGTGGCAATTTCGACACTAAGGACAAGGAACGCTCCGGAAGACCAAAAACAATTGAGAACGTCGATCTGCAAGCGTTATTGGATGAAGATGATACGCAAACACAAGATCAACTTGTGGAGACATTAAACATGACTCGCCAAGGTATTTCCAAACGTTTACATACCATGGGAAAAATTCAAAAGGAAAGAAAATGGGTGCAGTATGAGTTGACTGAGAGACAGATGGAAAATCGAAGAGCCATTTCAGAAATTTTACTTTTGCGGCATGAAAGAAGGAGTTTCCTGCATCGAATTGTTACTGTGGATGAGAAGTGGATATATTTCGAGAATTCTAAACGCAAAAAATCGTGGCTTTCACCTGGCGAAGCATCAACATCGATGGCACGGCCAAATCGCTTCGGAAAGAAGACAATACTCTGCGTTTGGTGGGACCAGAAAGGAATCGTGTACTATGAGCTGTTGAAACCGGGCGAAACTGTCAATGGGCATCGCTACCGACAACAACTGATCAATTTGAACCATGCATGTCTCGAAAAACGGCCAGAATAGGACACGAGACACGAACGAGTGATATTGCAGTACGACAACGCTCTGTGCCATCGCACTTCCATCGTCCAAGACACCATCAAAACGCTGAAATGGGATCTGTTACTGCACCCGCCGTATTCGCCAGACCTGGCCCCTTCTGATTATAATTTGCTTCGGTCGATGGCGCATGGCTTGGCTGGGCAACACTTCGCCAATTTCGAAGAAGTGCAAAATTGGTTCGATGAATGGTTTCGGTCCAAAGACGCGTCGTTTTATCGTCGCGGTATTCATGTATTGCCAGAGAGATAGCAAAAATGTATAGCTAGCGAGGGACGATACTTTGAATAAACCATTTTTTGTATTTCTCTTGAAGTTTTCTATTTTTCACTGATCAAAAAACCCGGAAACTTAGTTGCGTACCTAGTATACATATTAAAGAACATACTGTGAAATGTATTGAATATTACAAAAAACTGTATATTAGGAGCGCAAAGAAATTCTGAGCCTTTTTTTGCAAAATTCAAAATTTATTTTAAAACAAACAATACTATATTAATCAACGAAATATTCCCCGTTTGCATCGATGACCTTTTGCCATCTTTCGGGCAGCTTGCGAATTCCCTGATGGTAGAAGCTCACCGGCTTCGAGGCGATAAAGTCATCAATGCATTTTCGTATCTCTTCAAGTGTCACAAAATGTGTATCAACCAAGAAATGCTGCAAAGATCGGAGTAGGTAGTAATCGGAAGGCGTCATGTCTGGGCTATACGTCGCGTGCGGGAGAAGTTCCCAGTCTAACGCAAAGATACGATCCTGAGTCACTTTCGCAACATGTGGTCGGGCATTGTCATGAAGCAGTATCGCTTTACGACGTCCTTTGCCAGTAAATGGCCTCTTTTCTTCAAACGCATTGCTCAAATTGTTCAATTATTGCTGATAGCGATCTGCCGTTACTGTTTCACCCGGCTGTAACAACTCGTAATGCAATACACCTTTCCAATCCCACCATATGCAAAGCAAAACCTTCTTGGCGTGGATATTGGTCTTTGGCGTCGATGTCGAAGGTTGACCAGGGTCAATCCATGATTTTTTATGCTTCGGATTATCATAAAGTATCCACTTTTCATCACCTGTAATGATTTGGTACAGAAAATCCTTTTTCCGGAACCTTGAAAGTAAAGTGAGTGCCGTGTCACGCCGTCGATTTTTGTTGTCTTCGGACAGTGCATGCGGAACCCATCTGCCTTCCTTTTGAACTTTTCCCATTGCATGTAAACGTGTGGAAATGGCTTGTCGCGTAACGCCAAGTTGCTCTGCAAGCTCCTTTTCAGTTTGTGCAGAGTTTATATCCAACAATGCTTGCAGTTCGTCCGTTTCAATCTTTTGAGGGCGTCCAGCACGCGGTTCATCTTCAAGACTGAAATCTCCTTGGCGAAATTTTTGATACCACGTTTTACACGTAGCATAATTTATAGCGTTTTCTCCATATGCAACACAGATCATTTTAGTGGCTTCAGCAGCATTTTTCTTCAGATGAAACGCGAAGTGGATGGAAAATCGAATATGCTCTTTTGTTATTGCCATCGTGAACACTGCTGATTTTAAGATTATGTGCATCAAACGCCAAATCGCACGATGTTTCGAACGACCAAATGTCACTACTTTAAAACCGCAAGAGAGCGGGAAAATTAATGCAATTTAAATTGTGGTTTCAGTAGTATGAAATCTAGGGCTCAGAACTTTTTTGCGCTCCTAATATATTGGCTGCGTTCAAAAGAACAAAATGATCAGTGAGCGCTTAGTGATTTTCGCTCCTGATTGGCAAATACTTCTAGGCCTATGAAAAATCTAAAAGAATGCTCCAGTAACAGACAAAATAATCACCTAAGCACTCACTGATTACTTTGTTCTGCTGAACGCAGCCATATTGAAATTGCGTCATATATATGTGAGGGAGAAATTCAACTAAATATTTCCACTTCTCACTGTTCAGATACGACATAATATTTACAAGATATTTTAAAAACATAGATGTTGGATATATTATAAATATTCTAATGTCTGAGATTTTTAACTATGGAAAAAATTATGATAAATATCTAAAAATGTTTATGATATTGTTCAAACATCTTTTATAAATCGGAATTCTTTTTATAAACATACATATGACAAACATGTTTAGATATTTATCATACTCTTTTTATACCTGAAAATATCGGAGATTAGAATATCAGGTGTAGTAAAAAGAAATCCATTATTTTTGCATGAAATTGAAGGCTTTAATTACCATAGCTAGATGATCCGATTTAAGTCAAATATGCGCCGTTTTGTTCGATAACTTGTTGCCATTTTGAAAGTAATTTCATTATGCCTCTCTCATAGAAACCCTCGTCCCTATTGGCAAAAAATTGAGACAGTCGATTTTCACAAGCCTCTCTTGAATTTTTCACCAGCAAAATTGTTCGCCATGAACAGGAACAGATGGTAATCACTTGGTGCCAGGTCCGGACTATAAGATGGATGCATAAGAACCTCCCAACCAAGCTCCCGGAGCTTCTGGCGAGTCACTATCGATGTGTGTGGCCTGGCGTTGTCCTGATGGAACACAATTCCTCTCCTATTGGCCAAAGCTGGCCGCTTCTGGGCGATTGCTTCCTTCAGACGGTCCAATTGTTGACAGTACAGTTCCGAGTTAAGAGTTTTGCCGTAGGGGAGCAGCTCATAGTAGATAATTCCCTGCCAATCCCACCAAACATACAGCAAAACCTTCCTGGCCGTCAATCCTGGCTTGGCCACCGTTTCCGCCAGCTCACCGCTATTCGATCACGACCGTTTTCGCTTGACGTTGTCGTAAGTGATCCACTTTTCATCACCAGTGACCAACCGCTTCAGAAATGGGTCGATTTTGTTGCGATTCAGCAGCGATTCGCAGATGGAAATTCGGTCTATGAGGTTTTTTTTCGTTAACTCGTGTGGCACCCATACATCGAGCTTCTTTTTGTATCCAGCTTTATTCAAATGGTTCCAAACGGTTTTTTGTGCAATCTTTAGCTCTTGGGCAATCGAAACAGTGCTTACATGACGGTCGGACTCGACAATGTCCATGATTTTATCGATATTTTCAACAATTGGCCTTCCAGTGCGTGGTGCATCTTTGACATCGAAATTACCGGAACGGAATCGACGAAACCAAAATTGCGCGTGATTGGCTGTTACAGTATCAGGACCATAAACACTATTCACATTTTCAGCCGCCTGGCTTGCGTTTTCGCCTTTATCGAAGAAAAACTGTAAAATATAGCGTATTTTCTCTTTGCTAGTGTCCATCTTTGACGCGCGCTCAAACAAAACTGAGTCAACTAATCACAAAACTGTCAGAAAAGTTTTTTTAGTACGAAATCTCATCTTTCTAACGCCATCTAGTGGAACCCGATCGGACTTATACAACGCGAGATACAGATAACTAAAGCCATCTATTGGAAAAATAATGGATTTCTTTTTACTACACCTGATATTTACGAAATATTCAACATCTATATTTTCACAATATCTTGTAAATATTGCGTGTTTCTTCAACAATGCTACATATCTTATGTCGGGTATTGCTGGTGCTCTTCCTCTTCCTCGTCTGCACGCTCGTCGCTCTATAAGTCGCGCTGTATCCTTGGACCGGCTGCCGTTCTACGTTGATTACGTCCTCTGTAGCAGTGTCGTTTCTTCGCTGTCCGAAGAGTGTCTCGCATCTGTACTTGGAACTCGGAATGTTGAGGCTCCTAAAAGTGCCGGCTGCGGCATGCAGCATCTGTGTTGAAAATTATTACAAATTAAGTTATAAGTCTCTCTGTCACGTGATCAGCCATGCACAACGCACATGTCTCGGTCGTATTATTTTATTTCTTAGATCGACAAAATATCAAGATATTGTGTTATACTACGTTTCATTTCAATATATGTATCTCGTAAATGCTTATAATGTTTATGTTGTCAAGTAATCGCTCGCTAGAAAGAGAAAATGTGTGCCTAGTGCCTGCTGATCACGTATCCTTCTTATATGACTTATAATATCATTTCTGTTTATATCAATCAACGAATCAGCTGTCAGCACGCTCTATCGTTCTCGAATATTCCATCTGTCTAATCAAGGTAAATACTCTATTATTCATATTCACGATCAAACAACAATTCCGATAGCCAATCGTAGCATTCCGCGAACGATCGAATTCAGTATAAAATGCCTGCTGACAGCTCTTTCCCCGAATATTTCGACTAGTACGGTTTGAGTCACTCGGTACTCTACATCGAAGATATTTCGTCTCGATTGTCAGCTCAGCTCTGTCAATCATAAGCACACGTCTGGTGCATCGTGATATTACTCAGTTACACTTATTCTATCAGTTCAATATTGTTCGTTCTTCACCGCAAGAGCATTTTCGCTCACATCAGTGAAGAATTCTCTAACTCGAGCTCAAGCTCTTTCGTTCATTAAATTCTACTTCGCGCTGGTATCACAGCCGTCCGTCGATCACGCTCGCGAAACCTCTTTCGCCTCGCGACAAGATTTCCGACGTTCGCGCTCAAGATCTCCTTCGCGTGGACACTCATTGGGAGAGTCCATCAAGATTTCCGTCGCAGTAAACTGGCGATTAGACGGGGTTCAGAAGATCTCCGCTTCCGATTCAAGGCGTGATCCCCGGCTGTACAATTGTTACTTAGTAACTAATAAAGACATTATATTTGTTGGTTCAATTCAATCAAGTCTAGCTTCATACACACACACGATCACACTCACACGTCCATACCTCAAGATCAATCTTCCAGCGAAAGTGGGCGCGCAGCACGTTTTTTCCAGACTCTACATCAGAGTCGTATCCGTGCAATTGTCGGAAAATACCTTAACCGAAAGATAATCTCAAACAATCTGAAAACCATAATATTGGGTCTGGGAAAATGTTCGTGGCGTTGTTACGTCCTGGAGGAGGAACGCAACTTGACGCTTGCTTTCGCAAGCTCCGACGTACTCGCAAGTCTGCGGTGCAGATCAAGAATCAGAATGACCCCTTTATCTGGCGCGGACGTACGTCGGTGGTCCTTTATTTAGGTCAAGAAACTGAATCCTTTTACTTGGGATAGGACTGTGAGCGACGGTTAAGGGCAGGGAGAATTTTTTGGTTGAGAATAATTATTTGGAAAACGTGATTGGCTTACAATTACAAACAACTTGTTTTATTAGTAATTAGACGGATGTTCACAATGAAATAAAATTTATAAGCTTTTATAAAGTGTACGTATACATATATGTATAAGCAATCGGTCTGAGCAAAATTCCGTATTCTTTATGTCCGACTGTGATTGAAAAGATTGGGCCACTGGCCCAATCACCTGATTTAACAATTAAGGCGAAATGCCAAGAGACTAGAAAAAGGGAAGCAAAGGAAAGGAAAAGAAAAGAGAGAGAAGAAAAGTAGAAAATGAAAAGACAGGGGTCACTCTGGCAAAAGAAAATATAAATAACTTACTGCTGGTTCTATGATGCGAGTCGACAATGAAAAGTGTAATTGCTGCGTGTCTGTGAGGACGGACCCAAATATGTGCCAAGAACAGGAAACTGGTCTCAGCAGGATCTCTCGCAATGTCTCAAGGACGCACGAAATCGTTGCACAGAAGAATCAACAACTGAAGAACTCTGATATGGCTCACTAGTAGGCTTGGTTATTAAGAGACCCTGAAGGGATGTTGGCGAGAAGACTCTGTCCTGGCTGCGGGTCGGTCGAGAGGAGAAGTAGAAGTGGCATAGCTTTTTCATTTTACTAAAAACGTCACCTCAGTCGAGAGGGTGGGGTTTTGGAAGTTGCGTCAGGCTCCAAAGTTTATGTCCAAATATGGGTATAGGATTTTGTTGCAAACTTTTCGGAGGTGGAGTTTTAGTGGGGTTCTTAGATAAATATGATAAAGGATCGGGTATCTATGACAGTAAAAGACTTTAAGGTTCCGCTAGAGTTAGTCAGAGATTGTGCGCGATAAAAATTTATGAATAACGTGGGAAACGCATGAGTTTCCGAAGATCAAAGTTAGTAATATCATATAACAGCATGAAAGATTGTCTGGTCGGTCCGTTTTCAAAGAAAATTGTTGCTCCGAACAGGAAGTTATTTAAGGTTATTCGGAGAGGAGATATATGGCCAAAACTCAGCGGATCTTTTCCGACGGAAATAGAGAAAACTCCGGTGATTAAAGCAGAGAGAAAAAGAAAGAGAAATCTATGTGTGTGACGTCACTGTTCTCGGAGGGTCGCGGGACATGAACATTTGGTCGTATAATATAAAATGCAATCCGCCCTATTTGACAACAAATTCAAAGTACGCGGAGTCCGCAGGACGTAACAGCGTTTTTTTAGTAAAATTCAACTGGTTTTCTTATAGTGTGAAAATGAATTTATTTAAACCAAATATGCTCCATTATTATCGACAACGTTTCGCCATTTTTCGGGTAGGACCATGATGCCATAGGCGAAGAACTGCGGTTTCTGGTTGAAAAACTGAATCAAGTGGTTTTCACAGACTTCTTTTGAAACCAGCTTAATTCCATTGAGAGAGTTCTGCAGAGATCGGAACAAGTGATAGTCAGAGGGTGCTATGTCTGGACTATACGGCGGATGCATCAAAACTTCCCAACCAAGCTCTCGCAATTTTTGACGGGTCATCAAAGAAGTGTGTGGTCGGGCGTTGTCAAGATGGAAGACAACACCTTTCCTATTATTCAATTTGGGCCGTTTTCTTTCAATTGCCTGGCGTAATCTCTCTAGTTGTCCACAGTATAGTTGAGAATCAATCGTGTGACCAACTGGAAGTAGCTTATGGACAGTTCCCTTCCAGTCCCACCACACACACAGCATCACCTTTTTCAGCGTCAATCCTGGCTTCGCGAACGCTTGTGACAGCTCACCATCCCTTGTCTACGAACTTTGACGCTTCCGATTGTCATACGTGATCCATTTTTCATCACCGGTTATGACACGTTTCAGAAATGGCTCAATTTCATTGCGTTTCAGCAGCGCATCGCAGATGTTAATTCGGTCTATCATGTTTTTCGCACTCAACTCATGAGGAACCCATACATCGAGCTTCTTTTTGCAGCCAGCTTTGTGTAAATGGTTCAATATAGTTTTGTGGTCAATGCCTAGCTCCATATCAATATCGGCACTGCTGATATGCTTATCTTGCTGGACATTTTCAAGAATTTCATCAGCTTTTTCAGTGATTGGACGACTAGAACGTGACTCACCTTTCACATCAAAATTACCAGAACGGAAGCGAGCGAACCATTTCCGCGCAGCAGATTTTGATAAAGTACCTTCACCGTACACAGCACAAATTTTTTCACAAGCCTGCGCAACGTTCTTCCCTTTGTCGTAATAGTATTGCAAAATATAGCGCACCAATTGCTGCACTGCACCAATTTTGATGTTAATACACTCAAAGTAACGCTCGAAGTGTCATCTTTCCAACGAGCGTTTAGTGTGTCGCTGCGATCTGTGTTTTCTGAGTTATTTGCAATTGACGCCATCTATCGGGAAAAACGCCACGAACTTTTTCCCAGACCCAATATATCTTTATATCTTTATATCACTACACAGTTGCATGCTACTACACCTGACACCTTCGTGTATAACGATGACCGTATTCAGCTCAAAAAATAATTCAGTGTGCACTTTGTGCCTATTGTCCGTTTGGAATATTTCTTTACATTCTTGACAAATGTACGGAAATATGTCAATCAGAATGGATAGCGCTCATTGAGTTGCTTTTTCCACTGAATACGTCCAAGCACGTCGTCACGACTCAGCAAACTTGATCTGTGTAGAGAAGACACAGCACACACAAAGTAACAATTATATCATGTAACAATTATATCACAAAGTAACAATGATATCTCTGCTTAAAATGTTTGATAGTAAATGTATAACTGGATATAATAGAACCGGATAGAATGTCTATATTAATTTATATGATTTCATGATAAGTCATATAAATTACATAGACATTCCGTATGTTTTATAAAAAGAATTCCGATTTATAAAAGATGTTTGAACAATATCATAAATATTTTTAGATATTTATCATAATTTTTTCCACAGTTAAAATCTCGACATTGAGAATATATGATAA
This sequence comes from Harpegnathos saltator, assembly GCF_003227715.2. Taxonomy (NCBI): domain Eukaryota; kingdom Metazoa; phylum Arthropoda; class Insecta; order Hymenoptera; family Formicidae; genus Harpegnathos; species Harpegnathos saltator. The sequence continues at coordinate 111,192 of NW_020230095.1, forward strand.
TATATCCAACATCTATGTTTTTTAAAATATCTTGTAAATA